>NC_056725.1:332348647-332386147 GCF_019279795.1 Protopterus annectens
AGCATGTGGGCCCTGTGAATGTGTACTGTTTGGCTCAAGGTGATGTAGCACATCTCACATGTGTCTGTGGAGCCCGTTAGGGAACAGATCCTGGACCTGACCTCAAGGGACAGGATCATGTCTATGTGTGCCACCTTGGGGTGGACAACATCCCCTGGGTTGGTTCCCCCTGATGGTATTGCTGGACCAGTACATGAGGAGGCCCCAGGGTGGGACACATATGTGATGTGGCCTGGTAACATGGGCAGATGAGTTTGGAAAGGTGGTTTGGCTGGCCAGTAGTACATATACATGCTATTGTGTCACTGTTATAGAACATATCTTAGTAGTAATAGTTTACACAATCCCAGAACATGTCCAACAGCATGCATAGATAACCGCAATAGCACAGTATGTCAGATGTGCAGCACACACATAGCAAGCATACCACAGGCATATATGGAAACACTGTGGCCCTGAAAATGGCATGCAGGTGAATAGTCTGTAACAGCCCAGCAATATAGTTTCCACATAGGGAACATGGCTACAAACACATTGCACAAAACATGGTACAGCACAATATCTGCTCCACTGGTAGGTATGCTGTAGACATACCTATTGAGTTGTATGTTCCATTTGTTGTCACTGATATGGTGGGGGGGTGACAGTGATGTGTATTGAGAACTATGATAACCTTGTTGCATGACTTGCTCACACCTGTATCCATCTTTATGTCTTTCAGACATGATGTCTCATGGAAGGCTGCCAGCCTACACAGCAGTGAAAAATGAAATCTTGCTGAATGGACTCATACAGCATTATGCAACCTTTTTGGCCAGGTTGTCCATGATCAGCAGGAGCGGACCACCCTGTGGAATGACCGAGTCCACAGGATCAATGATGTCGAACTGCACAACCGCAGTTATGAGCAGGTACAGCATCATTGTTCTGACCTGCTTCGCAATGCCCATCAGCATGCTGCTGCAGTCCGGGGGGATAACCTCACCACAGGGGGGACCATGCCATCCACCCCCCCGACACATGTGGAGGAGCTCCTGGCCATCCTCATGGCACTTGCCTGTCCAGCCAGCCACCAACTGCCGGACACCTTTGTGGAGGTGGGTGACATCCACACACCGGCGGAGGAGCATGCAGGTAAGGCCACAGGGCACATCTGTAGACCACTGTTGCGTATACATCTGCAGCGGTACAGGTAGATCATGCATATCTGACATGTCATAGATATATTTTCTTGCTGCGTAGTAGTGACAAACAAATGTCCATATGTGGAAGTATTGTGGAAATGTACTGTTGATGTATTGTAATACTGCACCCACCCTGTAGCAATGCCACAGTTGTGGCCACTGACTTTGCATATCTCACCCTCTTATGTTGGTCCCTCCGGGATTCCACCAGGGCAGCAGCTGTAGCTGGTGAGTATGGTTTATGTAGATGCTTGCCAGTACACTGGGAATGTAATGACGATGGTATATTCCATGTACACATCTAACACACCTACCCAGAATGCATGCTGTACATGTCCACATATTGTTGCTGTGAAATGCACGGCATCACAGGGGTGACCATGATGGGGAATTGGAAGGGTATGTCAGACACCTGCATGATAACTAACATCCTGTCATTGTGGAATGTGTCCACAGGAACTAACATAATGGTGAGAGACATGGCCTAAAGTAGGGACATGTTTGGTGCAACACCCATATACAGTGCAACACCAGTGTATATACATGTAGGACAATTGCAACTGCTGCAGAGATACACTATGGCATAAGGCATTACAGTGGTCCACATTATCAGCTGGAACTAAGCTTCAACATGTGGTGTTCAGTGTATGGGACATTGCAAAGTGACACACATGTGTAGGGCTTACTTGTCATGCATCTGCAAAAAGGCTGAAGGAGAGGGGCGGGGTGTCAGCCTGACACACCAGTGCACTGCAGTAGGGATCCTAAGGATGCTAGGAATGGCTGCATCTGCACATAGTCAGGTTCAGGACTTGAATCAGCCATAACCCTACCCCCCACAACAATAGTGACAGCAGTGTGTGAACACCAAGGGATGTGCACATTTGTAGACCTTGCAATCATGCAGATTAAGGGGACATATGTAGGACAGACTGAACATACACCAGCAAATGGAGATGGCCCATGCTGGTATACCCCTGCCAGGAGTAGTGACTGGTGTAGTACACACAAGAGGTGCGACAAACCATCATGATAAGGGTGTGCACACATATGGCCACATTTTGTGTATGCATCACAGTCAGCATCCACACGCCTAACACATTCTGTAGACACTGTATATGAGAGTACAGGACATATGTCACATATTGGGCTTATATACTGTTAAGATATGCGGTGATGTGGTCCCATGGCAGATCAAGAATGGGTGCATCATATCAGTAAGGGTGTGTACACCCCCGATAGCCATGATATGCTCTGATGGTTGTCAGTGTAAGAGAATTGGATTGGTCATACATGGTCCGCTGATGTTGAGAGCTGTGAATCAGACATCAGACATTCACAAATGACATCTGTCCACATGTCATCCCAGGTATGTGTTGCTTGAAATCATAGGGGCTGTGACCATTAAAACTGACATAACCAACACAGTAGTACACATTCAGCAATGGGCTGCACACCTGTGAGGTGTAGTGCACAGTACATGGCAGGGTGCAAAACAGGTGCACAGCAATACTGTATACATGAGTGCAGTGGTATCCAAGGGAAGGGGCTTCATCTAGTAACACAGCAGATGTTGCTAGCATGGATTGACTATAGCTACACTGCATGCTGTTGGGTACCATATGTTATGCATGTTGACAGAGGGGTAGTAGGAGGACTGTGTGTACTATCATTGTGCAACCTCACCTGTGTGTGTGTGTGTGTGTGTGTGTGTGTGTGTGTGTGTGTGTGTGTGTGTGTGTGTGTGTGTGTGCATCCTGGTGGGTAGTTAGTTTGTCTGTAGGGTCACTCTGGTGAAGTGGAGGGAGGTTGATGCATGTAGGATGTGTGTGTGCATATGTGTGTGTTTGTGTGGCTGGCCATGTATGAAAATGTGGGATTGTGGGGTGTTCATACAGCAGTACCTCCCTCTGAGATCATGCAGTACATGGGCATGGACTGCCACATTACACACTAGGAATACTTGTCATTTGTGTAATCACAGGACAGCTGATAGTATAATATGGTCTGTAGCATGGAACAGGCATTGAGAGGGGAGGTAGACACCAGGTACAGCCTTAATATCAGATTCAGCAGAGAGGTCACCTACAACCGACGTATGCAGCACTAACAGATGCATTGGGGAAGTACTAGTCAACACCAGGGAGTATATCCAAAAATTACAGTTGCACATGATAGGCTGATTGAGCAGCATATCTTGGTATGCACTGAGTATTACATATACATGGCACACCAGTGCGTGATATTATGGATAGAACATAGTAGCCCACACATATAGGGGCCATGCTCATGATGTCTGGACATACACAGGGTGAACACAGAATGACAGCAGTGAGGCCATCTAAAACCACTTCATACAGGTCAGGCAGGTAATGTAGTAACAGGTCTTGTGTTGTGATCGCTTGTGTAGGCATTTAGAGGACTGATATGTTAATGAGTGGTATCAATGTGTGTATGTTACCAAGTGTGATGCAGGATGGGGTATACATGGACATATACATGGGACTGTCTGTAAAGTGACTGACAAGTAGGTATTACGGTGGTGTGTGTGTGTGTGTGTGTGTGTGTGTGTGTGTGTGTGTGTGTGTGTGCATGCGTGCGTGCGCGCGCGCGTGCGTGCGTGTGTGTGTGTGTGTGTGTGTGTGTGTGTACTGTTAGGCAATGCTGTAACAGGTTTTAAAGTGCATTTATTGTTTTTCCCCACAGGTGGCGAGGTGGGTCAGGGGCCCTCCTGCATGCAATCTGATGTTGGTGTCCATACAGACATCGAAGATGATGATAGTACTGTTGAGGCAAAGGTGAGGTTGTCAGGGGCCAACACTGCACCATCATTTGACATCCCCTTTTAGCCACCCCAACCCTGCACACAGTTTCAGTGCCTATACATACCACATTACCAGTGGCCATAGTGGAGGGACAGCTGACGTTTGGTAGTAGTGCAAAGGAAATTGTGGTAACCATGCCTACTGTGTCTGGTCACAGAAGGCATAGCCGGATATCTGGCAGGGCACCACATATGCAGATATCTCTGTGTGCTCGTGGTAGGGCTGCTGGACATCATGCCCTTGGCAGAGGCGACATAGCTGGTACCAGCAGGTGCATTTTTCAGGTTGTCATGGTGGCACAGGCACGTATGGAACTTTACAGCAGACAAGGCCTGAGGCTGCAGAGGGCTGCTCTCACATCTGCAAGCGACAACATCCGTGAACTGTCTGGTGCCATCAGTGCTTATACCAAGCTCATGGATAGATGGCATGGTGAGATAATGGCCTTCATCACCTGAGGTATGTCTGTGGTTGAACATGTGGTTGGGGTGCAGTGATGGCCATGTGGATGTAGGCCAACAACACCAACAACTGGCAGTCAACATGGATATGCTAGGACACTAAGAGGCTCCTGTAGTGGCAGTACCTGCCCTGGCAGTGTTGGGGGCTGTCCACACCACACCACAGCAGGCCACGTGCACATGGCCCTGGCCGGTCCCAGGAGGGACCTGGTACCAGCAGACATTTGTCACCGGCAGGTGAGAGTAGCACATCAAGACCTGTACCTGGACGTGCCCATGGAACCCCTGACAGGCACAGTGCACATGTCCATGGTCAGAGGCAGTGAAATGCACACCCTGCCAGGTATGGTCTGCAGCTGTCCATAAACACCAGTGTAGGATAGCCACATGGCAGAACTGTGTGCATGCATACCACACACTACACAAACACACCTAGGGCAAACCAATACCTACACACACCACATCACCATACCAAACTCACCTCAGTACACCCCTCACCCACAAACATGGTGTCAAATGTATAGCCAACCCTCTGCCTCTGGCAAACCAATGACACACCCTGTGCATATGATGATACCTGTGCCACATCCCTGCCATCCATACCATCAATGCAGGGACAAGCTAATATGGTTCTGATGCACATGGTGACTGTACTACAGTGTACCACAGTATTGCAATGTAACATGTAAGGAGTAAAATGTAATGCATATATGTCAGGTAGTGTAGCCATCCAGCACTGATGCATTATAACTGCTAGTAACAGTGGTTGATTGTGGTCTCTCTAGTATGTTATCCATTTGTGTTGTAGGTGCACATGTGTCAGCATGAGGATGCCAGTGCATATGATGATTCCTGTGCCACATCCCTGTCATCCATACCATCAATGCAGGGACAGGCTAATATGGTTCTGATGCACACGGTGATTGTACTACAGTGTTCCACAGTACTGCAGTGTAACATGTTGTTATGAGTGAAGTGTAATGCATATATGTCAGGTAGTATAGCCGTCCGGCAATGATGCATTATAGCTGTTAGTAACACTTGTTGATTGCGGTCTCTATAATATTATCCATTTGTGTTGTAGGTGTACATGTGTCAGCACGAGGATGGCCTGCAGTCATATTCCACAATGGGGTATGGCACTTTGGTGACACCATGGCTGTGACATATCTTGGGTACAGTTGAACACATATCACAGGTTAGTATAATGGTTATTGCCTGTGCCGCATGAACAGGTTGCCCACTGAGGCATGTATAACTTGCAACCTGATGTAGACCCATCCACATACATGCATACTGTTACTCGGCAACACTGGGAGTAGACCCCTACATTATAGCTGTTAGTAATACTGGTTGATTATGGTCTCTATAATGCTATCCATTTGTGTTGTAGGTGTACACGTGTCAGCATGAGGATGCCCTGTGCATATGATTATACCTGTGCCACATCCCTGTCATCCATACCATCAATGAAGGGAGAGGTTAATATGGTTCTGATACACATGGTGACTGTACTACAATGTAGCAAAGTCCTGCAGTGTAACATGTTTTAAGGAGTAAAGTGTAGTGCATATGTGTCAGGTAGTGCAGCTGTCCAGCAAGGATGCATTAAAGCTGTTAGTAACACTGGTTGATTGTGGTCTCTATAATGTTGCCCATTTGTGTTGTAGGTGTACATGTGTCAGCACGGGGATACCCTGTGCACATGATGATACCTGTATCACATTCCTGTCATCCATACCATCAATGTAGGGACAGGCTAATATGGTTCTGATGCACATGTTGACTGTACTACAGTATACCACAGTACTGCAGTGTAACATGTTGTAAGGAGTGAAGTGTAATGCATATATGTCAGGTAGTATAGCCATCCAGGAATGATGCATTATAGCTGTTAGTAACACTGGTTGATTGCGGTCTCTATAATGTTATCCATTTGTATTGTAGGTGTACATGTGTCAGCATGAGGATGGTCTGCAGTCATATTCCACAATGGGGTATGGCACTGTGGTGACACCATGGCTGTGACATATCTGGGGTACAGTTGAACACATGTCACAGGTTAGTATAATGGTTATTACCTGTGCCACATGGACAGGTGACCTGCTGGGGCGTGTATACCCTGCAACCTGATGTAGACCCATCCACATACATGCACACTGTTACTTGGCAACACTGGGAATAGACCCCTACCTAAGTATGTAGTGATACTGAAGTGTGTGGCTTACATTGCACACACCACACAGCGTTTAGGGTGAGGTGTGTCCCAGATTACATGTTACACGCAGAACATCCACAGACATGTACAGTATCCTAATGGGGAATGTAATGGGTGTATATGGACAATATGTACTGTGACATACCTTCATATACACATTAACATACACATAACAGGCAAACACACATCCAAGAGACCAGGACCTATTGCTGCTAACTTGACAGTATGTCCAATGTGTTACAGGTAGGCTACACACAGCATATGCATAACTGGCCTGGATTGTGGTATCAGTTACCTGTGTGGTTGATGGTGACAGTGGTAACCATAACGTGGTACATGGGACATATACCATCTGTGTCTTGGTGTAATGACAGTGTACACAGCACCCACATCTTCCAGTGGATATTGTACTCCCTGAAACCCATGATGACACTCTGCCATACCCACAATCACACATTGGCCATGACTGCGATACAACCCATAGTATACCCCAACAGTGGTACTACAGGGATATGCATCTAATGCACATGCCACATGCATAGTAGGGTGTTGCATTGTCATGCCTCACCTATGGGCAGCAACAACACTATCTGTACTATTGTGTGGTAATGCGTATTGTAATAGGAGTATGTGGCCTCTCAATGCTGTACTCTGCAGATATATGGACATGCACACATACACGCACTTGCCAGAACACAATGGGTATCCCATGCCTATCAATCCATTTGTATAACAATGTTGTACTGGTACTGCAAGGCTCGTGTAGCCGGTATAGAGAGGAGCTTAACAGGGTACATGTAATGTCCCATACAGCAGCAGCCACAACTGACTATGACAATGGGTGTTGCAGTAATCGTGAAGGCCCTCATGGAATTCCCAAGTACAGGTGTGCTAACACACAGACACTGCTATGTTTAGTCATGCACATGTACATATGTTCCGGTAAGAACCGGAACTGGGACATGGCTACAGGCCCTAACAATGATGTTGAAGAATCGTCAAATGTAGAAGGTTTCTCTATTTTTCATAATTTTCTAGTAATGGAAAATAATCCACTGTTAAAGTTAACTAGAAATGAACTGACTATTGATGGTTCACGACAATTGAATACTACACGAAGCATGGAAGTGCTTCAGTTAACAAGGAAATTAGAGAATAGCTTTCATAAACTAAAGAATACGCAATGGCAAAGGCAGCACATGGAGGCGTGCCTTAGCTTCAAAGTAGTACCGAGGGGACTACGAATTTTAAAGATGCCAACATTTGGAAACACATATCCTGGCTTACTAAGCAAGTGGCAAAAGTTGAATTTAGAAACCAGTTTTGGTTATATCAAACTTTTGATAGAACAATACAAATCAATTGAGGACACTTTAAGTCATGAAATAAGTAAAGTAGAAGGTGAACTGAAATTGCTATTGGAGCATGGTGAAATGGAAACATTCCGTAATGATTTAACCACTACGCTATCCATATTAGACAACAAGTTGCTGCAGGACAAGAAAAAGAAGCTTGAGAGAGATTACAATGATTTTATGAGAGGACAAGTCTTTTCTTGGCCGAGAGATTTTGTGATGGGTGACAATATCACCAGGAAACCCACAACAAGTACAACGCAAAAAGGAAACATCAATGCCCAAGCCACTTATGCCCAGGCTACATCTAACAATGCCTCACGTAACAGTCAGAGCAATCATCACCACAATACACCAGAGGGCTCCGTTGTTCACATGCAACACACGCTCAACGCGATGACGTCGATGGGAAGCACCTCGTCGCATGGTGAAACGAGAAACTCCAGTACAGTGAAGGGATCCGTGGTGGTGCATCTGGAGAAGGGAGAGGCGAATGCTGACTGAAGAGAGGCACAAGAGGAAACGAAGGTTCATCAACGTAATATACAAGAGGGAATAAAAGAGAAGAGAGTTACAAATAACGGATGTGTCTCCTTTGTAGAAGACGCTTTACTTACAGCAGAAGATGAACATTCTTTTCCGTTCCCAATAAGGCAAGTCGAATGACGGACTTGGTCACCAACAAACAACATGAAGAAAAGGAAGAACTTAGAAGACACACACGAATTCCAGAGGAAAGTTCTACGTCCAATACAGAAGGATTAACCATAAACATTTCCAGGTACGCCTTGACTGATAATGAGAAAGCGTTATTAGACAAAGGTTTATCTTTTATACCTTCAAGACATGCTGATGTTACTGACATTATAATTGATATAAAGATGTTTGTAAGAAATTTGGGTTTGAAGTTAATGTTTGAGAATGATGAAAGAACTGTAGAGAATGTTTCCAGAAAACCCTCTGTTTTTGTACCACAAGCAAATTCAATACTAGAAGCTTTTGAAAAAGCATGTGAAAGGGATCTTTTAGAGTATTATATGAAATTGAATGAAAAACCTGAGTTCTATAATTTAAGTCATAGTGAGAATGAAGCCTTAAAAAGGTTACAAGTTAATAAGGAAATAGTCATAAGACAAGCAGACAAGGGAGGCTCTGTTGTAGTATTAGATAGATGTATGTATACAGATGGAATGAATAATTTGTTAGGGGAAACTGATACATATCAAGTTTTAAATAACGTGTCATTAGATAAGATAATTAAAAGTATACATGAGATATTGTATGATTTATTTCTTTGTAATGTTATAGACAATGAACTGTATACATATTTTTTGGTTAAAGACCCAGTAATCCCCAGTTTCAGGGGGTTACCAAAAATACATAAGAATTTGAAAAACCCCCCTTTCAGACCCATAGTTTCTGGGAAGGGCTGGGCCACAGAACCATTATCCATTTATTTAGAGAAAAAGTTTAGACCAGTAGTAAATGAAATTAGTTCCATAATAAAAGATACAGAAGATTTTTTATATAGCTATGCTGACTATATCCATTCCAAAAACAATAAGGAAGATGACATTCTAGTAACCTTGGATGTAGCCTCACTTTTCACGTGCATACCTAATCAGGTGGGCATGGAATATGTTAGGCTCTTACTGATAGAAAAAAATGTCCCCAGAGATCTCAGAGTGAGATATATGATGTTACTGGAGATAATTTTGGAGAATAATGTTTTTGTCTATGAAAATAAATATTTTCTACAAAAGAAAGGTGTAGCAATGGGGACACCATGTGCAAACTCCTATGCGAATTTAGTTATGGCATACTGGGAGGGCACATATGTATTAAGAGGCATCGTTCAAGGAAAATATAAAATTGTACAAACGTTTTGTGGATGACGTTTTCCTTATTTGGAATGGTACTGTGGAACAACTAAATGACTTCATTTTATATATAAATGGCACAACAGACTTTTTAAGATTTGAATATACATTTTCATCTAATCAAATAGAGTTTTTAGATGTATATATTAAAAAGGAAGGCAAAGAAATAAGCACAGATCTTTATAGGAAGACTTGTTGGAGGAATAATTTATTACATTACAATAGTATGCATCCCAGACATATTTACCCCAACATAGTGAAAAGTCAATCCCTGAGGATATCCAAGTTAGTGACTGATGATAATAGGCATGATGAACAACAAAATATGTTGAGAAACAGTTTTATGGAGAGAGGCTATGATAGACAAGATGTAAACACCATTATCTCAGAGAATATTGGATATAGAAAGGACAAAGGGAAACCCTTTTTGATTAGAAGTAATAGAAGTGAACAAATGGTTAGTAAGAAAGAATCTAAAAACACAACAAGTAGGTTAATTATACCATACACAAACAAAAATAGTAGAATAAAAGAGATTATAAATAATAATTGGAGAATGCTAATGGTAGATGATAAAATAAGAGAATTAGCAGGAGATAGACCAAATGTTACGTATAAGAATATGAAGTCTCTGAAAAGATTACTTTGCTATGAAGACAATAGAAAAGAGTTGGTATATTCACAAAGGAAGGGTACTTTTGCATGTAGACATTGTAACCAATGCAGCTACATGCTTAATGGGAATGAGTTCGTACACCCTGATAATGGAAGAAAGTTCACATTTGATAGATATGCTGATTGTAGATCTAGAGACTTGATCTACCTAGCTCAATGTCAACAGTGTGCATCATTTTATGTGGGAAAGACAAACAGGACTCTAAGAGAAAGGATTAGAGAACATGTATATGCCATAAATAAAGAAAATGAAAACAATGCTCTGGCTAAACACATTATTACAGTAGGGTCTAGACATAGTTTTAAGTTTATGGCATTGGAAGTGATTTTGAAAACAGAAAGGTTGGGTAACATTAGAAATTACACAGAAGAAAGAGAAAATAAAGGGATAATTAGGTTACAAGCCAGTAGAGGACATGGCTTAAATGAGAAAAGTTCACTAAAGCCCTTTTTAATAGCAAAACCATATAAACATTGAATCATTCTTAGGTGTTATCTATGGAATACAACTTGATTATTTATGTTGTGCAGATATGTGCATATACATATATGTCTTTTTGCAATTTTCATTATTTTTTATTATTTTCATATTATGTTGCACTATATAATGTATAATGTTTTCTTGAATGTCTTTATATGTATTTTTAAGGAATGATTTTTGCATAGATATACATATACATCTGAGGAGCCCAATTTTAATACATGCATTTTTATATGTATATATATTCTTTTCCTTGTATACAGAAATGTAGATAAGAGGATGAGTATATATGTTTTGGAATTTAGTTTTATAATACATTTTTATATTATATTTATAGATAGGGATTTTGTGAGTATAGTTGTTTATATATAGAATTCATAGAATGTACATTTCATGCAGTTCTCATATGTATTTTCACATATGCATTTATATTTATTTATACTAATGGAATTAATTAATTATTTTATAGTTTTATCATTAGTTATTTATAAACATGAAATTCATATGACATACATATTTTTCACATTATTATTAATTTTAAAATACATGTATTTTTAGTATGAAACATAATATATTTTGAATGTAATGTATAAAAGAATATATATTGAAACAGTATTGGAACACTTTTAGATGTTCAGAATATTTATTTAAACAGTATTGGAAGTTTTTTTATATAAGGCTGCATATTTATTTATGTAAAAGAAGTTTTTTGCTATATAAGGCTGCAAGAGCTTCCATTAGACACATGCCCATATAATAGTTAAAGATATAATTGATTTGCAATTAATTCAATTGATTGCTTAATAGTTTGCTTGTGGAGATTGGCTGATGAGTACAAAGAATAGTATTTAAATGTAGTGAGGATATGTGTGGTATAAAGTCTGAAGAAACGTTCATCGCAATGTGAAAGCGCCTACTGTTTTAATTTGTTTTTCTACAATAAAGAGTTGCCGCAAAGCCGTGGAGTACTTCTCTTGTATTTTCAATACATGTACACATGTACACGTGTCAGTGCAGGGGTACATCGCTGCAGATGGTCATTGCTGTGTACCTAGTTATTGCTCAAGGAGAGATGGGTGGTGTAGGGGTTGTGTGTACAGTGGTATCCTGCCACCTGCCATGTGGCAGCAGGCAATCTATCGACAGACTCAGCACAGCTCCTCATGGTGTCCTGCAGAGTTCTACAAGCAGCAGAGAGTGAAAGAGTGACTTTCCTGGATTTATAAGTATTTTTTCTGGCTTTCGCTTAACTTACTGCATCTCGACTGCATTTCGCTTAAAAACAGCTCTGCATATTGTTTTTACTGTACTTGTGTTGAATTTATACTGTTAGCACTTTAAAAAGTTATTTTTTGTTTAATTTAATTGTTAGGCTAACACACTCAAGTGCGCTAGCCGTTTTATAGCATTTACTGTTTGTTACTGTATCTTTTTCTCCTCTCTCTGAAAAAAAGAAAAAAAAAATATCCTTGTTTTCCCGCTTTTCTGAACTAGAATAGTCCAGTCTTCAGATTTTGCTGATCTCTGGGCTTTGTCTTGGTTCCTGTGCTATCCATACCCTTATTTGGATAAGAGGAAGCTTCTTTGTCTCACCAGTGGGAGTGGGGAGCACTGAGCAACCTATTTGTCCCTAGAGGATTGGTTCCAGCCCAGCAACTTGTAGTTTATTGGCCATTTTGGGTCAGTTCCTGGCTCTTTTCAACCCCCTGCTATAAAGCCCGCTTTTGCGCACTTTTTCACTTGTAAAAGACTCAGCACAGCTCCTCGTGCTGTCCTGCAGAGTTCCACAAGCAGCAGAGAGTGAGAGTGACTTTCCTGGATTTATAAGTATTTTTTCTGGCTTTCGCTTAAATTACTGCATCTCGACTGCATTTCGCTTAAAAAACAGCTCTGCATATTGTTTTTACTGCACTTGTGTTGAATTTATACTGTTAGCACTTTAAAAAGTTATTTTTTGTTAAATTTAATTGTTAGGCTAACACACTAAAGTGCGCTAGCCGTTTTATAGCATTTACTGTTTGTTAATGTATCTTTTCTCCCCTTCCTTCTCTGTGAAAAAAAAAGAAAAAAAAAATCCTTGTTTTCCCACTTTTCTGAACTAGAATAGTCCAGTCTTCTGATTTTGCTGAACTCTCGGCTTTGTCTTAGTTCCTGTGCTATCCATATCCTTATTTGGTTAAGTGGAACCTTCTCTGTTCACCAGTGGGAGTGGGGAGCACTGAGCAACCTATTTGTCCCTAGAGGATTGGTTCCAGCCCAGCAACTTGTAGTTTATTGGCCATTTTGGGTCAATTCCTGGCTCTTTTCAACCCTCTGCTATAAAGCCCGCTTTTGCGCGGTTTTTCACTTGTAAAAGACTCAGCACAGGTCCTCGTGGTGTCCTGCAGAGTTCTACAAGCAGCAGAGAGTGAAAGAGTGACTTTCCTGGATTTATAAGTATTTTTCTGGCTTTCGCTTAAATTACTGCATCTCGACTGCATTTTGCTTAAAAACAGCTCTGCATATTGTTTGTTTTACTGTACTTGTGTTGAATTTATACTGTTAGCACTTTAAAGTTATTTTTTGTTTAATTTAATTGTTAGGCTAACACACTCAAGTGCGCTTAGCCGCTTTATAGCATTTACTGTTTGTTACTGTATCTTTTCTCCTCTCTCTGAAAAAAGAAAACAAAAAAAATCCTTGTTTTCCAGCTTTTCTGAACTAGAATAGTCCAGTCTTCAGATTTTGCTGATCTCTGGGCTTTGTCTTAGTTCCTGTGCTATCCATATCCTTATTTGGATAAGAGGAAGCTTCTTTGTTCACCAGTGGGAGTGGGGAGCACTGAGCAACCTATTTGTCCCTAGAGGATTGGTTCCAGCCCAGCAACTTGTAGTTTATTGGCCATTTTGAGTCAATTCCTGGCTCTTTTCAACCCCCTGCTATAAAGCCTGCTTTTGCACGCTTTTTCACTTGTAAAAGACTCAGCACAGCTCCTCGTGATGTCCTGCAGAGTTCTACAAGCAGCAGAGAGTGAGAGTGACTTTCCTGGATTTATAAGTATTTTTTCTGGCTTTCGCTTAAATTACTGCATCTCGACTGCATTTCGCTTAAAAACAGCTCTGCATATTGTTTTTACTGTACTTGTGTTGAATTTATACTGTTAGCACTTTAAAAGTTATTTTTTTGTTTAATTGTTAGGCTAACACACTCAAGTGCGCTAGCCGTTTTATAGCATTTACTGTTTGTTACTGTATCTTTTTCTCCTCTCTCTGAAAAAAAGAAAAAAATATATATCCTTGTTTTCCTGCTTTTCTGAACTAGAATAGTCCAGTCTTTAGATTTTGCTGATCTCTGGGCTTTGTCTTAGTTCCTGTGCTATCCATATCCTTATTTGGATAAGAGGAAGCTTCTTTGTTCACCAGTGGGAGTGGGGAGCACTGAGCAACCTATTTGTCCCTAGAGGATTGGTTCCAGCCCAGCAACTTGTAGTTTATTGGCCATTTTGGGTCAATTCCTAGCTCTTTTCAACACCCTGCTATAAAGCCCGCTTTTGCGTGCTTTTTCACTTGTAAAAGACTCAGCACAGCTCCTCGAGTTGTCGTGCAGAGTTCTACAATCAGCAGAGAGTGAAAGAGTGACTTTCCTGGATTTATAAGTATTTTTTCTGGCTTTCGCTTAAATTACTGCATCTCGACTGCATTTCGCTTAAAAACAGCTCTGCATATTGTTTTTACTGTACTTGTGTTGAATTTATACTGTTAGCACTTTAAAAGTTATTTTTGTTTAATTTAATTGTTAGGCTAACACACTCAAGCGCTAGCCGTTTATAGCATTTACTGTTTGTTACTGTATCTTTCTCCTCTCTCTGAAAAAAACCAAAAAAATATCCTTGTTTTCCCGCTTTTCTGAACTAGAATAGTCCAGTCTTCAGATTTTGCTGATCTCTGGGCTTTGTCTTAGTTCCTGTTCTATCCATATCCTTATTTGGATAAGAGGAAGCTTCTTTGTTCACCAGTGGGAGTGGGGAGCACTGAGCAAACTGTTTGTGCCTAGAGGATTGGTTCCAGCCCAGCAACTTGTAGTTTATTGGCCATTTTGGGTCAATTCCTGGCTCTTTTCAACCCCCTGCTATAAAGCCCGCTTTTGCGCGAAGTTGCTCATAGGGCAGCATAGGGCAGCGCCGGTTAATCAAGTTTAAACTATTTCTGGCTCCGTAAAGTCTACTCTTCAATTTTTCCCTTAAAACTGCTCTACTTGCAATCTAAACAGCCTATTCTCTAACTGAAAAGCTCAGCACTTGCTCCTAAAGCATTTTTTATACAGGTAAAGCACTCTTAAACAAAAGAAAGTACTTCTTTCACCTAAATTCCCTTGAGTACCCATTTCCCTATAGATCCTTTCTGACTCAGTTACACAGCAATCTTTTTCACTACTCTAGCATGTCGAAGGGTCAGTTGCTGGCATTCTCTCCTGTTCAGCTGGTGAATCTGGGAATCTTGAGGCAATGTTACAATTGCCTCATTTACACAGACAACCCTCTCCTCCTCCCAACAAATACAAATATATGCAAGCGATGCAAATATATAGCCAAACTGGAGGCTGAGCTCTCTCACCTCAGTACTGGCAAGACCAGGCAGGAGGAGAAGGCAACCACGCACACCACAAACCCAGTCTCACATAGAACTATCACAACTGCAAACCAAACACATAAACACACAAAAACATACTCGGAGGCGCTGATTAAAAATCTACAAAACAACAGAGGCCTCCAAAGCCGACACCCAAGCAACCGCCACCTCAAGACATAGCACATGCAACACATAGTTTACAAAGTCAGTGTGCTAAACAGTCACAGCCCTTAAGGCCAAACAACATGCAAGACACACTTGTAATAGGTGACTCCATAGTCAGACACACTGACGTCCCGCTCACCAGACTGAACAAGGAGAGGGTCACAGTAAGCTGCCTGTCGGGAGCTAGAATCTGCCACATAACGCAAGCACTCAGGTCACTCCACAGCAAGTACAAATATGACTCAGTCATTGTACATGCCGGTGTGAACGACCTGAGAAGTACCTCCCTGGACTACATGAAAAGAGACATAGAGGAGCTCTCTGATTATGTAGCCCAGGCCGGTATGACCCTGACCCTGAACTGCATCTTACCCTCATCAAGAATGATGCCACAGTACAAAGACAAAATGATCAGTTTAAACAATTGGCTTAATTACTGGTATCATTCAAAGGGGATCCAATGTCTGTCTGCTTGGGATGACATGCTCGACAAGCCACTCTGCTTCGCAAGGGATGGCTTGCACCTGTCACCCCTGGGCTTCTGGATATTGGCCAAGGCTCTTGCCACCCCCATAGTGCCTTTTTTAGGCAAGGCTCAAATGACAAATCTACCTCCTAGAAAACACAAGTGGAAAAAAAATAAGGGTAATGCTGCTCAATGCCAGAAGTCTAAACCTCAAGATGCACGCCCTCGAAGCCCTCCTCAGTATGGAGAACATCGATTTCTGTGCAGTGACTGAAACCTGGTTCAAGGCTCCTGAGAGCACCCCAGCACTAACAGGTTTTACCTCATATCATGCTTTCCGGCCCCAAAACTTGGACCGAACCACAAAAGGAGGGGGAGTATCCATATTCATCAAAGATACCCACACCTCCAGGTTAGTGGCAATGCACGAAGCATTTGAGACCATCCAGGTGCAACTAACCATAGGCAAAACTGCCTTACAATTTGTAGCATGCTACAGACCACCCTCTCAAGCTCAGGAAACTCACACAGCCTTCCTGAAGACACTGGAGAGTATGAATGTCTCTCCAAATACCATCATATTGGGAGACTTCAACTACCCAAACATAGACTGGGAACATTACTCAAGCCCAAACACCCTAGCCCAAAGGTTCCTAGAATTCATAAACTCAAATGCGATGGAACAGCTAGTCACCATTCCCACAAGAGGAGACAATATACTAGACCTAATCATCACAAACATGGGGACAAAATGCTCCACACCAGAAGTATATCCCTCATTGGTAAGATCAGACCATAAATTAATCTCACTGGAAATCCACATCCCCCCCCCCCCCCCTGCACAAAAGACCACAGTGAAGAACTTCTCAAAAGCCAACTTCACACTTCTTAAGACTGAAGTGGTATCCTTCAAGGTCCCTGGGCCAGTGGAAACCACAACCCACACTGCTGAATCCTTTGCAAATGCCTTCTACGGGCACCTTCAAGAATGCATGGATCATGCAATCCCAAATAAAACCAAGACCCATTCCCCCAAAGGCAGGCACCCGGTCTGGTGGACCCCAGCCATAAACAAACTTTACAACAGAAGGAGGAAGCTACTACATGACAGAGCAAAATCCCTAAATGGGAAGGCATCTCTGATCAGTACTAGAAAAAAACTACGATCACTCATAAAATCATCCAAGGCCAACTTTGAGAGAAAAATCGCAAAAGACACAAAAGACAATCACAAGGCCTTCTTTAGCTATGTTAGAAACCTGGGTGGAAACTCCCAGATATGCTCAGAGTTAGTCCAAAATGACAATAAATACACTGAACCCACTGACATTGCCAACATTCTGGCAGATAGGTTCAGTGCAAATTTCTCCTCCCTCTCCCCCCAAAAGGAGAAATAACTATCCCAGCAGAGTGTAGCCTCCCTAACATCTCAGATGCCCAGGTGAGAGCCGCCCACTCTAAAGCTAAAAACACAGCATCAATGGGACCGGACGGTGTCCCGGGCTGTGTGCTACATGAACTCCAAGAGGAACTAAACCCAAACATAAGGCTGCTGTTCAATCTTAGCCTTACTACAGGATACGTACCCAAAGAGTGGCGTACGGCAACAGTGGTCCCACTTCACAAAGGCGGTGCTTCTACGGACCCTGGAAATTACCGCCCCATAAGCTTGACGAGCCTGGTCTGCAAAACTATGGAGAGGATCATTATGGAACTCATAAACAAAGACATTGGGGACCTACAGACATTGGATCCTACCCAATTTGGCTTTGTCAAGGGCAGATCCTGCCTTTTGAACTTGGTCGACTTTTTGAAACCGTCACTAAGGCCATTGATGAAGGTAAGGCAGTTCACACAGCCTACCTTGACCTTGCAAAAGCCTTTGACACAATACCACACTCGGGCATCATAGACAAACTCACCAGCTTAAATGTAAACCCATATGTCACGAGATGGGTTGCCAACTGGCTCAAGGACAGAACCCACAGGGTCAGAGTTGCTGGAGCTATGTCAGACTCTAAGCCAGTCACAAGCGGTGTCCCACAGGGCTCAGTCCTGGGACCCCTCTTTTTTGGCATTTATTTTTCCAAGGTACAGGCAAACATAGGAGGATTATGGCTGACAAAGTTCGCAGATGACTGCAAACTGGGCGCCATAATTGATACTCCAGTGGACACAAACATCCTTCAGAGAGGACTCATAGAAACAGATAATTGGTGCCAGAGCCATGGCCTTAAGCTTAATGCCAAAAAATGTATAGTCATACCCTTTGGGAAAAACAAGGTACCCACAAATTACCACATAGGTGGTAATCCATTAAGTACGGAAGAGGTAATTTAGGGACCTAGGGACCCAGGTTGACAGTAACCTCTCATTTGACACTCACATTGCCAAAGTGGTTAGGAAGACCTTCTATATTGCCCACCTTATCATGAAGGGTTTCGCATCTAGATCAAGAGAGGTCATTGTGCCCCTGTACTCATCTCTTACTAGGCCAATGATTGAGTACAATGCCCCATTTGGGATGTATCTTACCCGACACCTGCAGCAGTTGGAAAGACCCCAAAAGTTCCTCACCAAGAGGATAAAGAGTCTTAAACATATGTCATATGCTGCCCGACTGAAAAAACTGCAGCTCTATTCAGTCGCATACCGCCTACTCAGAAGTGACCTGTGCCTAACGTACAAGGCCATGTCCAATCCGGAATTAATGGACATGCTCCACCTCAAAAAATCCAAATCCATCAGAGCCACGAGAGCAAGAGACTTAAACCTCAACACAGAAATAAATAGGACATGCTGGAGGGACAGATTCATAACCCAGAGGCTCCCTACACTCTGGAACAGAATCCCAATCCATGTTAGGCAGAGCCCCTCACTACCTCTATTCAAGAGAAGTCTTGACGAGTGGATGGGAGATCATAGGTTTACCCCGGGGGTCATCTCTGTGTCACTACTAGACAGAGGCACAGTAAACTAAACCCTAAATGGGCGTAGTATTCTCATCCTAAGGGGTGGTGAAAGCCACACACACTTTGGATAGGCTTATAAATGCCCTAGGGCAGATAGCCTAGTACAAACCTATGAACCTATGAACCTAAGACACTACTGTGGTGGCCCTCAGAGTGAGAATGGCATGTATCAGCCAATCCTCCAGGTGCCTCCTGCACATGGCCACTGATGTGATCAAGTTGTCATGTATGCAACATGCATTACAACACATGGTTAGTGTCTGTGATGGAGACCTGTACCCAAGGATGTTCCGTCGACTGTGGTAGTGTAGTGGAGGTACCTGTGGCATGTGGTGCGTACAGCGTGCCATCTCCTATATGTGCCAGTTCTTACATAGCTGGGAAGACATTTCAGTGTCAGTCAAGCTTAGGTTGCCTGTACATATCCCAGCTGGATACCTGCCATTTGCACATCTGTACAGGGACTGACAGTCATCATCTTGGCAAGTAGCTATGCAGTAGGAGGAGTGTGTTGACAGATAGACATTTGACAACAATATGCATTCCATAACTACATGTCAGAAGCCCTCAGTAACATCTGCTGTACAGACAGTAGTCTACAGTTACATTCCCCATGTCAGATCAATACCCAATAAGGGTTATATATTGTGACACAGCTCACACACCAGGGATAAAACAGGGAGGCCTCAGAGTCCAGCTATGCCTGCAGGTTTGCCTGTTGTCAGTACTATATTTAGCACTTTTGCTCTTGCCTGGGTAAGCACTGTCAACAGTAGTACTGCCATGATACACTACATGCCAGTGTGACAGCACGTACCCTGGGCTACTACACCTGTATGTAACACATTCCCATTGATGACAGTGCTGTACAGGCCTCATATACGTCAGTGTCTCACACATGACACTCACACTCCTTGCTATTGTAATGACAGCACACAGGCGCATGTATTGTACATGACATTACATACACTTATTACAGATGTCATTACCCTGTTATGTTATCAGACTGGCTGGTGTGAACTGTTTACTAGGGCTAAGCCATGCTTAGCAAGTATCAACATTGCTGCAATATAACAGCTGAGTTGAGTTGTGCACTGGTAAGTGAAGCTTACATTGTGTAACCACCCATACATTTACCCATAGCTTAGTACTGCTTAGCTTCACGCAAACCTGCACAAACCCACTTAAAGCTGCTCAAAACTGCCTTAACCACTCTATATCTGACAACCCTTGTTCTGCCCAGCAACAAAATGAGCAGCCCTTGCAGGTCTTCAACCCAGGACCCTGTACACTATAGTCACAACACTTAACCACTACACCATAACCACTGTGAAGACAGTTGGTATTTACCAATATATCTGTCAATACACATACTGAGTAGTATTTACCAATTGCTTTTACTTCCACAATTGTGTAGTACTTGTTATTAATATGACTGCTGCATCACATATGTTGTTTTATCATAGTGTACCCATAGCAGATACATACAGTGAGGTACATCTGGGAGGGTATACAAAACCGTGAGGTTTACATATGACAGGAATATGGATATATACATATAATAGGTTGATATATGTCTACATGTGCATATGCATGTATATTCATACATATGTCTGCATACACATCTGTATAATGCAACATATATATGGCCATGTGTAGATCTTTTCATATATATATATATATATATATATATATATATATATATATATATATATATATATACATCCTATGTGTACAGATATGCCTATTTATGTAGATATATATGTAGATATTTATAACTATGTGCATACATCTTCTGATACACCTATTACTGTCAATATATATGTAGATATCCATACGTATATGTGCATATGTGTCTCTATCTGTATATGTGCAGACATATATTGCTCTTTATATGTATCTATCTGAGTGTTTATATGTATATATATGTACATATACATATCCATCTATGTATGTTGATATGTATATGTGTATATATCTATATAGATATATGGATAATTATATATACATATATGTTCACCATATGTCCTGAACATGAAGTGGAGCCCTAGGTCAGCCCCAGTAGTCCCAACCTCTTAGTGCAAAGGGATGTCAGGTATGTATTGCAGGTATATTTGTAGACTATTGCTACTGTAATAGGGATTGCCTTCACAGACATGTGTGTGGGAGGTCACATCTGCTTTTAACTTGTGCGCCATTGGCTACTGACAGACATCCTAAGGACATCATAGTACAGTACCACTGCTAGCACAGTAATGATCCTGTGGACTTCAGCAGAGATATGGCAAATATATGTGGACATTCTGACATACTCTGGTCAGTCCAGTGGTATACACAGAAACCCTTAGTGCAAGACATGTGGACCAAGCCTGACAATGAGGATGTTAACAGCCATGTACATGGGTATATCACGTAAATAGTGGTATACATTTGTCCCCATAGGTTATGCATTCACACACCCCTGTCTGTCCTGACACATATAACCGCTGTTACAGAGGTGCCATGGCCACATACTACCCACTAGTTAGTGACATACATCTGTACAGCATCTCCACTGCTTTGTCTGGCATACATGACTGTTATGGTGGCCTGGCAGCAGTACATCTGGCAAGTATCTGGACATAACATCTCACTAGATAAGTACACTAAGCTGCTATGCATATAACAAAAGCACTGTGCTTGGTACAGGCAGACTGCCACAACACTGGCCTGCATTTCCTATGGGGATTACACATGTACCTGCATATATAGGAGGCTCTACAGGCATGTCATAGCACAGAGTAACAGACACCTGTGTGAAAGTGCATAACCACAACCAATGTGAACACAGCCACAGCCACATATGGTAAGCTAGCGTAATATTACAGTATATGGACTATCTGATCAACACCATCTTCATATGTGCCACTCACACACTAACTCTACATATACTGGGCTGCTACACGGTGGGGTCCGATGCCTGTCTGTGGTATGGGACATGTGTGTGTTTGGCCCTACAAATATGTAAGCCGATAGGGTAACATACAGTGGAGCAGCATGTAACAGATAGAACATAACCAAGAACAATGACATCTATCACAGTCTGTACACAGGCCAAGGCACATATTCACAATGCACACACTGTCAACAATCACCATAAGTTCACAGACCTCAGTACTGTACACACAAACACAGAATACCCAGGTTATGTCCTCAAATATAACCCCTACTATACATAACATGTGTAACAGTCTGATATCTCACTGGCTTGTAATCAGATATGATGTCAATAAATATGGTGTACAGAACATATGCACCTCTTACTGCATGACATATGTACAAAGGTTGACAAAGTTGTGGCTGGAGGCACAAACACAGGGCCAATATTGACATGTTGCTGTGATAACCTCAAACATTTACTGTTGTAACAGGGTTTGTTGCAACATATGTCCTATGCGGGATATGAACTCAGTAACTCTCATGGCTGTCACCATGTACTGACTGCATCCTCACACTATGCTTCTGCAGTTCACAGATAGGTGCTTTGTGGGTAACACAAGAAACAAAAGGCACCACACACTGCCCAGTCTGCAGATGACCTTACAGATGGGGGTTTCCTCATAAACATAGCACTGACATGACAGGTATTAAAACATTTAGGACAGTCATATCCACACACACCCTGTTAAACCAACATTACTCCAAATGCAGTATAAGCAGCACTGACATTCTGTACTCATGTCAGGCACATCCCCCTCCTGTGTGTTGACCTGTTTCCACAGTGTATGCTGTCAGAGGTAAATCCCCAATCCATCTGTGATGCTGTTTGCCAAACAACAGATCTAGGTCCTGCTCACAGTGAATGAAAAGGCCCAACACCAACATGATGTTCCTAGATATTGGAATGTGTTTCCATGCAATTGTCTATGGGAATGTTATCAAAGCTCTTCACATGCAATCAGCTAGAGGAGGGCTACAATTCATGCAGAGGTCATCAGCTGATCATGAGCATCACTGACAATACACATGCTGCTGCAAAAGCAAAGCAGGTGTAAGTCTCCACATCAACCAGAGAGGGAAGGAGAGTGGCAGATAGAGGCAAAAATAGGTCAGAGAGGGGTGGGAGAGTAAAACGTAATCATGTTTGTGTCACACACCTACCAGTACAGGGTATCAAATGACTGACTGACTATGTACTGATATCACAAGTCTATGCAGTTATTGGATGCACCACATAGGTTACATGTTGAGGAGCACTGCAAATGAATATGTGATGGTGAGTGAGTTCTGCAGCAGTGATATGGTAGCTATACAGTAGGTGTACTACACGTGCCTGTCCGCATGAACAGGTGTCAGCGTCAACACAGCCAACCTTTCTCAGGGACCCACACACATTGACACCCTTGGCAGGGTCAGGAATACAACTCCTCACTAGTTAGATTGCCACAATACAGTACTATGCAGGTATCACATGCACCACAGGGACTATTTGGAGGTTATATGGGCAAAGGGTATGTGGAGCTGTCTGACATCAGACAGCATGCTTCAGTATGCCAATGGGTATTGTGGTGAGTGCGAATGTGGTCCTAGGCATCATACACCACACACACAGACACAGGGTGCCAGTACTGACATGCATGGGTGCATTGCTTCATGGGTGTGTAGTGGTCGACTGTGCCATATGGCTATGCAAGGCTAGGTGATGGGTATACCTTGGCATCAGGCCACATGACAATGGTCTGTAGTGTGGCTCAGGGGTGTAGTGTCTGGATTGGCCCACACAGGTGGGTACTGTGTCCACCATCCGGTCACCTGGGTAACTATTGTGTGTGGCCATTGCTGTGCATTGCATGCCAAGATTGTGTTCCTTAGTCCATGACATGGATGGTGTCTGGGATGTGGTCATGTTCCACATGCATGTATAGTGACATGTGTAACTGCACCTGAGGTTTCTGGCCCATGTTGTGTACAAAGATTGTTATCATGAGACGGCCAGACCTGGCCTCATGTGGTGGGAACTGGTAATGGACAGCAGGTTGACACTGCACCTACATTGATAGCTTGATACAGGTATTCCCTGGTGTCACTGGCATCTGTCCATACAGGGCATGTGTTTAAGGCATGGTATGTCCTTTGTGGGTTACATTTGATGGCACTACAGGTGTTGCGGAATTCCAGTGGGGAACATAGGGAAAGTGCACTGTCTGCATGTACATGTATATTGGACTGATGGACAGGGTGCCATGCCCTCTGTAGCCTACTGCATTCACACCATGGTTACTATCAGTGGGTGATATGCAGTGTACTACCAACATAGCTGTTGTTGCCTAGGCAAGTGTGTGTGTGTATGAGATATGGGTTGAGAGTGTTCTCTGGGTAATACAAGGGTTGCTAACTTTGTTCACCAAGCCTTGATGTCACATGTAGGGGTATGGATCTGCACCCCAGCCACTCGGCTATTTCACATATGTTATCCCTGTAAGGTGAACCTTGTGACATATACTAGGGCCACCATATAAGAAATTTGCAAACCCACTCCACAATCAGTCCAGTTGTTACACACTCACAGCCACCTCCATACAGGATATGAATGACAAGCACAGACACACACAGACACCATGTCTGGGATTAGAACTCCTACCTAACTAATTTATTACACTACAACACTGCACAGTTATAGGATGCACCATGGAAATTACTGGAGTACTCTTTCCCCAAAGGTGTATTTCACAATTAATGACATCAGCAATCTTGCCAAAGTAGGGCATTTGAATTGTAGTGAGTGTGACTAGCCTAAAAAGCATTGCTCCCTACACAGACATAGAAACACACACAGCCTCACTTGCCACGTGTGGAAACAGAACCCATACCAGAGTTTTATATCACACTACAGCATTACGCTGTTATAGGACACTCCAAGGGGATTACTGAAGTATTCTTTCCCCAAAGGTATATTTCACAGTGAATGACAGCAGGTTTGCCAAAGTAGGACATTTTAATTGTAGTGAGTGTGACTAGCCTAAAAAGCATTGCTACCTACACAGACATAGAAACACACACACAAACATCAACACCTGCAATGTGTGAGACTACGACACCTAACAAAGTTGTATATCACACTACAGCATTACACTGTTATAGGACACACCACAGGGATTACTGGAGTAGTCCTTCCCCAAAAGTGTATTTCACAGTGAATGACATAAGCAGCCTTGCAAAGTTGGACATTTGAATTGTAGTGAGTGTGACTAGCCTAAAATGCATTCCTCCTTACACAGACAGGGACACACACAAACACACACAGTTGCCATGTCTGGGATTAGAATTCCTACCAAACTAGTTTATCACACTACAGCAGTATGCAGTTATATGACGCAGCATGGAGATTACTGGCCTACAGGTTTCCCAAAGGTGTATTTCACAGTGAATGACATCAGCGGCCTTGCCAAAGTAGGGCATTTGAATTGTAATGAGTGTTACTAGCCTAAAATGCATTGCTCCCTACACAGACAGGGATGCACACCAACACACACACACAGTTGCCATATCTGGGATTAGAACTCCTACCTAACTAGTTTATCACACGACAGCACCACACATTTATAGGACATGCCACGGAGATTACTGGCCTACACCTTTCCCAAAGGTGTATTTCACAGTGAATGACATCAGCAGCCTTGCCAAAGAAGGGCATTTGAATTGTAGTGAGTGTGACTAGTATAAAATGCATTGCTCCCTACACAGACAGGGACATACACAAACACACACCGTTGCCATGTCTGGGATTAGAAATCCTACCTAACTAGCTTGTCACACTATAGCAGTATGCAGTAATAGGATGCGCTATGGAGATTACTGGCCTACACCTTTCCCAAATGTGTATTTCACAGTGAATCAGATCAGCAAGCTTGCCAAAGTAGGGCATTTAAATTGTAGTGTGTGTGACTAGCCTAAAATGCATTGTTCTCTACACAGACACGAACAGACACAATTACCATGTCTGGGATTAGAACTCCTACCTAACTAGTTTATCACACTACAGCAGTATGCAGTTATAGGACACGACACAGAGATTACTGACCTACACATTTCCCAAAGCTGTATTTCACAGTGAATGATATCAGCAGCTTTGACAAAGTAGGGCATTTGAATTGTAATGAGTGTGACTAGTCTAAAATGCATTACTCCCTACACACACAGGGACACACAGCAACACACACACAGTTGTCATGTCTGGGATTAGAACTCCTACCTAACTAGTTTATCACACTACAGCAGCACACAGTTATAGGGTGCACCACAGAGATTACTGGCCTACACCTGACCTTTCCCAAAGGTGTATTTCACAGTGAACAACATCAGCAGCCTTGCCAAAGTAGAGCATTTGAATTGTAGTGTGTGTGACTAGCCTAAAATGCATTGTTCTCTACACAGACAGGAACAGACACAATTACCATGTCTGGGATTAGAACTCCTACCTAACTAGTTTATCACACTACAGCAGTACGCAGTTATAGGACACGACACAGAGATTACTGGCCTACACATTTCCCAAAGCTGTAGTTCACAGTGAATGATAGCAGCTTTGCCAAAGTAGGCCATTTGAATTGTAATGAGTGTGACTAGCCTAAATGCATTGCTCCCTACACAGACAGGGACACACACAAACACACACAGTTGCCATGTCTGAGATTAGAACTCCTACCTAAGCAGTTTATCACACTACAGTAGAACTCCTACCTAACTAGTTTACCACACTACCGCAGCACTACAGCAGTACACACAAACACACACAGTTGTCATGTCTGGGATTAGAACTCCTACTTAAGTAGTTTATCACACTGCATCTTTCCCAAAAGTGTATTTCACAGTGAATGACAACAGCAGCCTTGCCAAAGTAGGACATTTGAATTGTGTGTTTGACTAGCCTAAAATACATTGCTTCCTACCTAGACAGGAACACACAGAAACACACACACACACACACACACACACACACACACACACACACACACACACACACACACACACATACACACACACACACCACACACACACAGGTGCAATGTACTTGCCAAAGTAGGGCATTTGAATTGTAGTTAGTGTGACTAGCCTAAAATGCATTGGTCCCTACACAGACAGGGACACACACAAACACACACACACTGTTACCATGTCTGGAATTAGAACACCTACCCAATTAGTTCATCACACTACAGTAGAACTCCTATCTAACTAGTTTAACACACTACAGCAGTACGCAGTTATAGGACACGCCACAGAGATTACTGGCATGCACCTTTCCCAAAGGTGTATTTCACAGTGAATGGCATCAGCAGCCTTGTCAAAGTAGGACATTTGAATTGTAGTGAGCAAGACTAGCCTAAAATGTATTGCTCCCTACACAGACAGGGACACTCACAAACGCACACAGTTGCCATGTCTGGGAGTAGAACTCCTACCTAAGGAGTTTATCACATTACAGCAGTATGCAGTTATAGGACAGCAGTATGCAGTTATAGGATGCACCATGGGGATTACTGGCCTACATCTTTCCCAAAGGTGTATTTCACAGTGAATGACAACAGCAGCCTTGCCAAAGTAGGGCATTTGAATTGTAGTGTGTGTGACTAGCCTAAAATGCATTGCTCCCTACACAGACAGGGACACACGCACACTTGCCATGTCCAGGATTAGAAATCCTACCTAACTAGCTTGCCACACTATAGCAGTATGCAGTTATAGGATGTGCCACGGAGATTACTGGCCTACACCTTTCCCAAAGGTGTATTTCACAGTGAATGATATCAGCAGCCTTGCCAAAGTAGGGCATTTGAATCGTAATGAGTGTGACTAGCCTAAAAAGCATTGCTCTCCAAACAGGAAGAGAGGCACACACACACACGGAGTTGCCATGTCTGGGATTAGAACTCCTACCTAACTAGTTTATCACACTACAGCAGTAAGCAGTTATAGGATGCGCCCTAGAGATTACTGGGATACATCTTTCCCAAAGCTATATTTCAAAGTGGATGACCACAGCAGGCTTGTCATATTAGGGCTATGGGGAGGGCAGTGTGTGTGTGCATGGGCCATAACCCATTCATCTGGTGGTTCACACACCACATGCGGCCACAAGCAGGGGTATATTCTGTATGTGTATACAGCTACTAGATGACTACTTCCTTGTACAGTCATGTTGCACAGCTAGCATTTGCACCACATAGTCTGTAATGCTGATGGATACCAGTGGCTATTGTCTACAGTGAGTGTCATTTACACCTCATGTGGTTGTAGCCATTTTGCTGTGTGCTGGGTGGGACAGACCTCATGATGGATGGCTCCTTGTCACAGTCACTCTCTTCCACACATCTATGCATGTATACTTTTAGCTTATTATAGTGCGTTGTCCTTCGATATATGTCTGTATTCCTATCCGCTGTGCGTGCAAAGCATGACTGGTGCATACTGGGGAGTGTATGCACTAACATCTGCAACTGCCAGATATATATGGTCCACTGTTGTTTGCAGATATGAGCTTTACTGGTGTGTGAGCATGCCCGGTATGACCTTTCAGTATGTTATTATCTGACATTGCCTTAATTTCTCTAAGTGTGTGAGTATGTCCTTCTGTACTGAATGTGTGGATCATTTCCAGGTAGTTTGTACTCCAGTGCAGACCTTTGCGTTTTATACCTACAGTTAGCAAACTGTTTCTGCAGGATATTCGACAATCATTTGGCAATATAGGGACAAACTGTGCAGGGGAATAGTGTGTACTGTAGGCGATTGTGTCTGTGCAGCTTCAGCTACATGGTACTGCTGTTAGCAGATATATTCAGACATGTGTACTGGTATACACTGTGATGTTTTCTGTCCTCATGTACTATCAGGTGGGCATTCTTGCTCACAGTGATGTCTTGGGGGACAAGGTGACTGCAGCTGTGTCCAGTATTGTGGGCAGATGCCTACATATACATGGTAAGTTATGCCTTTCTGGAGGGGGAGCTGCAGACACTTGCTGCTGGATCTGTGTATGCAGTTCAGCACCTTGGTACAGTGCTGGCAGAGTATCCCATACTTGTACATCCATCAACATGACAGTATGGCCTTATCTTGCTGTAGCAATACCTCACAGCTGTACAGATTCACACAAGTTACCCAGGGGCAGGGGCCATGAGTCAGGACATTGCTACTATTGTGGTGTATGGGCAATTATGTAGCCACCCATTTATGTGTTTGCAGCCAGAGATAGTGTGTGCACACAGCTTTGTGTCGGACCTTGCACATTCCAAACTGCCCATGCTCCCCCCCCTGTTATTCTATCCTCTTCCATACATTATGCATACATTCTCTGATACTTTCCCTAAGGTTATCACCCCATCACAGCTGTGTTTTGGTGTTGGTCCACAGTTCATGCAGTGGGACATGTTGGACATGTTGCTGTGGTTTGTCCACATGGCCTTTCATATGGCTTATGTGGAGTGTGTTATGTTGTTATTTGGGTGTCCATGACATAACATGCATTAGCAGTACATGTGAGACACAGGCCTTTGGCAGAGGCCTGTGGGCCATTTGGTTTTGATGCAGGCCAGATGTGGCAGGCCATTGCATTCTGTCAGTCCTACAGTCTCAGACCACCATGCAGTATATTCCCTGGGGGTGAAAGTGTAGGTGTGCTAGGTGTTCATGCCAATACCTTCTATCAGTCTTGATCAGGTGGTGTGGATGCTGGCAGGGTGCTACCTACAGCTAGGGACAAATGTGCATGGGACACCTGCACTGCATGCTGCATTCTTTTGCTATTGCCATATACAGGTGGAGTCATGTTGTACCCATTCCCCACAGCAGGGATACGACCATAGAGGTACCTGTGGGTGGTGTTTGGGTGAGCTGGGTGCATGTGTGCTATGGACACTACTTGCATCTGACATACCGATATGCTTGGGGCATTCCTGTTATGCAGGCATGTGCAGGTACATCAGCTGTTTCCCAATATATCCGTCCTACCTCCTTTGTGATCTGCAAGTGTTCAGGCAGACAATACCGGTATCACCTACTACAGGTCCAGATAATGTGATGCATACCTGTTTGTACAATTCCAAGGGTGTGTCCATTTCACAGTTAAACAATATATACTGTATGCCTGGGGTACTTTCCCCTGTGTACTGCTTGTATATCTAGCTCAACAGCCATGAAATGTCAGTCTTTCAGACAGTGACACATATTACCACCATACATTTACAATGATTTACTGCTAGCATGTGTTATACTGGTGGAATTGTCTTACGCACTGCATTTGTGAGGACTTGGCCCTGTCATCAGAAGTAATGGGCAATGGTCACCAGGTCATACCTCAACATACATACATACTGACCACACTCACACAATATGAAACACACACCAACCTAACACACACATACCTGCATATTGTGCAAATGCTACAATCTATCCTGCTATGTTGACCACCACTGGGCATCTATGCTCCACTGGTATTATACCTACACATAGATGTTACTCCATTTCTACATAGGGTTGTGGGGGGCACACCTGACTGTTACAACGTGTGTACATCAGATTGGGGGGCACACCAGACCATTACTACATTTCTAAGTAGGTTTGGGGGCACACCTGAGTGTTACTGCATTTCTAAGTAGTGTGGGGGGAGCACACCTGACTGTTTCTACATTTCTAGACAGGGTTGGGGGAGGGGGAACACCTGTCTGTTTTTACATTTCTACATAGAGGTTGGGAGGGAGCACACCTGACTGGTACTACATTTCTACACTAGATTGGGGGAAGGGGCACACCTGACTGTTTCTACATGTCTATATAAGAGTGGGGGGCACACCTGACTGTTACTACATTTCTACACAGCATTGGGGGGCACACCTGACTATTTCTACATTTCTACACGGGATTGGGGGGCACACCTGACTGTTTCTACATTTCTACACAGGATTTGGGGGGGCACACCTGACTGTTACTACATTTCTACATAGGATGGGGGCACACCTGACTGTTTCTACATTTATACACAGATGTGGGGGGAACACCTGACTATTTCTACATTTCTGCACAGGTTTGGGGGTGCACCTGACTGTTTCTATATTTCTACACAAGTTTGGGGGGCACATTTGACTGTTTCTACATTTCTACACAGGATTGGTGGGGTCCACCTGACTGTTACTACATTTCTACATAGGATGGGGGGCACAACTGACTGTTTCTACATTTATACACAGAAGTGGGCTGGCACACCTGACTGTTTCTACATTTCTACATAGGATTGGGGGGGCACACCTGTCACTTGTACACATTTGCTATGACTGTACTGGTATGTCAGGTACTCCATTTCATTCTGTATTCTAACCTATCATGCTGACTAGAGGCATATCAGTGTACTACAGGTCTTAAGTTTGATTGACCTACATATTAGTTTCTGACTTCCTACTCTTAAGAACTAACATCCCACTGCCTGACCTGATGTAGTCTGTCTGTGTAGGCCTGGGGGGGAAGGTTACCCATAGGCATCATTCAGAGGCCTTAGCACAGCCTTTGTTTGTGTTTATCTACACCTGCCCTGCTGGCTGAGACTGTTGTTGGGTATGTGTACCTCCCTGACTGGCATATGTGAGTCATATGGACAGACATGTAGCCCAGCACATTTCCTGCAGTGGGTTTTGTCATCCTGTGTAGTATTGGCTACTATGGTGACACCAGTATTTGTTACAGATCTCATGTTGCCATTGTAGGTGCCTACTATTTGCTGGCATCACATTCAGTCACCTGATTCCCTTGCATGCTCACATTCATACCATAGATACAGGTAACAACACATACTACTCCATTCGGCAGTTGGTAGGTTGAGTGACTTAGCTTGTGGGTGTGCCAGTATTGAGGGTGGTGCTGCAGGGCTGCCTATGTCGGATGCACATAGTACACTCCCTACACATGGTTGAGCACAGGTAGTGTCATGTTTGGCATCCCTTTTACTGTATGTGTGAGTCAGAGAGAGCTGTCATTCCCTGGGTCCCTCCTGTGTCAGTGTATGTGCTATGCATTGCCTCTTTGCCAAGGCCAGGGCATACTGTTCATGACTCCTTCTGCCTAATGTGGCAGGCTCAGGTTGTTCCTCCCCCAAGTCACTCCATGCCTGTACAGGCCTTGGCAATGGTGGGGGGCTGTGTGGCCCTGCCCCATGCTGTTCTTGCTGTAGCTGTTTCTGCAGCATCATATTGTGTAGCATGGCACATACGATGACAATTTGGGTACATGTAGCTGGTGACTACTGCAAGGCTCCACCGGATGTGGACAGGCACCGGAACCATGACTTGAGCATCCCAAACACATGCTCTATTATAATTCTGGTCTGTGTGTGTGCCTCATTATGGAGTTCTTGTTCGGGTGTGTGTGCATTTCTGATGGGTGTCATCAGCCACGGCTCCAGTGCGTAACCAGCATCCCCCACTAGGTGACCAAAAGAGATGTCCCCATTGGCAAATCTCTGGTAAAGCTGCATCAGGTGCCAGATGTGGGAATCATGATGGCTTCCAGGGCAGCCAGCACACACATTCATTATTATGCCCTGGGCATTGCACATGACCTGGCAGTTGATGGAGGGGAAGCCCTTGCGGTTGATGTAGACCTTACCCCGCTCACCAGGTGGTGCTTTGATGCATATGTGCATGCAGTCTATAGCACCCACTACCTCAGGGTATTCTGCTATTTGGTGGAACAGATGCATATCGCTGGCCAATACCTCACGGGTGTTGGGGAAATATACGTGCTCACCGGCATGTGCTGACATGGCATCTAGGAACTGGTGGAGTACCCTGAATGCTGATGCCTGTGAGATCCCCATCACATCCCCAGTTGGCCTTTGGAAGTTACTTGTAGTTAGTATTCTTAGGCCTACACATAGCTTGGTATCCACAGGGATGGGTTCTCCTCTGTTAGTTCTGTGTGTCAGGCGTGGCCGGAATAGCTCAACAATTTGCTGTAAGAGGTCCCTGTCCTCCCTATAGTGCTCCACTATCTCCAGCTCATGTAGCCCCTGATAAGTTACCCTGGGTCTGTACACTCTTCTCCATCTCCTTACTGTGGGTTGGTCAACAGCATTCATATCCTCACCACCCTCAGCCTCTTCCACATGTTGTTGTATGATAGCTATTGCAGTCCCTATCATTTTATTGTTTTGTTTGTTAAAATTTCCCTGCTTGTATACACCAGTGGTGTAGAGTATGGAAAAAAAACAAAGAGTAAGGTGTTTTCGTAGTTTATAGTAGTGTTCTGGGCTGGGATGGTCTGCTGCCTGTGTAATTGGCTGATTCTGATACATTTCACCTGACAGCTATGCTAGTTCTCCTAGATTACCTTCCTACTGCTGTTTTCCCTTCCCATTGCCTTCCTGTTTAAGACCATGGGCACTCCGCTCAAACATAGTGCTCAAATGTGCACACAGCTGCTATTTCCTGCTTTACTTTTGTTCCCCTTTAAAACCCAGCGTGCTACATGCACACCCGCTTAGGCAATGTAAAGTGTGCTAGGCAGCCTCAGACACACCCTCTTTGCTTAGCTCTGCTAAGCTAGGAGCAAGCCCGAGCCACAGGGCTCCAATCTACTTACAGTATGCCTGACACACACCCCTAAGATGTCAGCTAACTCCTAGGCTTGCACCAAGCTATTCCTGCTCTTACACTGTTAGGTGCTGACTAGCATGCAGAGGAAATCTCAGATTCAGTATCATTCCCCTCATTTGCATAGGATTGCCTGTTAATGCATAGTTACATGTCCCACACTGAGCTTCCCCCCTTAACAACCACTATTCACTGGCCATGTTGTCTTCTGCCTGCCTTTGAGTATCATGGCAAAATAGTGACTTTGGTTAGAATGCTTATTATATGTTTTTTTATCTTATTTTCACCTCGATCCCGTTTGTGCACCGCTATCCTACGCTTAAACAGCTGAGATCGGCTAAAAAAAAATAAAAGTTGATTTTTTTTTAATTTTTGCAAGTTGGCCATTGGCATGCTTTCTACATGATATCCACTCTTTATTTGGAGCTGTCTTGGCTCTGTTTTGTAATTTGCAGAAATGTACTCCGTTACTGGCAGAGTATATTTCTGCAGATTACACTAGTCCTGCACGGCCGGTTTCCAGCTTCCTGGATTGCAAATTCACCTCATTTGCATGGATTTCTCATTTGCATACATGGGGTGAGTCTGTGCAGGACTAGTGCAAGAGCACTCGTGCATGCCCCTACAGGTTATTCCTGGATTGCACGGCAGACATATTGCCTGCTGGAGCTCCTTCACTAGTCCTGCATGCCGTTCAGGGCTTACAGAATCTGGTGGGCTATGTGCAACAAAAGCAGTGGTGTAACAGGTATAATTTCTGTAATAAATATCATCCATGTTGCTATCCTCTGTGCAATACAGCTGAGTGTATTTGCACCTCATAAGACAACTGACCTTATTTTTTCAGATTTTTGACAGTTAACCATGTTTGTGCTAAGCCATGTGCAGTGCAAATGGTAAAGCCAAAAAAGAAAAAGAAAAGTTAAAAAAGTGAAACAAAGTTTAAACAATTACACAGCTCTGGATTTCAACCACAAGACTTTTGCACTTACAAAACAAAGTTATAGTGAGTTATCCATCTTTACCGCAGACACTGCTTTTTATCACCAAAAAACATGTGCATATAAGCAATTCAAATTTTATAACTAGTAATAACAGTTCATATACTTGGACATTCTCAGTTGGTTGTACATGTGTGACTAACATTTTTAGTGAAATGAGCAATCAGACAACCATTTACGAATATGTTTGCAGAAATGCAGCTCCTTCTTCTCTGTATGCTGGACAATCTTCCCTTATCTCTACTTTAATATCAGACATGCAGTCTATTGTGCATTTTCTGTTCTTTTGCTTTAAATTACAGTGAACAACCATTTTCTGTAAAGGAAAGAGTTTTGCTATTATGGACAAAACATTATACATGAATGCTGTTTTTTTTTCTTTAAAAGTTCACTGAAGTTAGTTATTCACTTTATAAGTGTATCCTCACTGACAGACCCACTGCAGGGAAGGATGTCTGAATTGCTGTTGTGTTTTCCTTCACTGACACTACTCAATCACAGTTGAAGGCTATTAGCACCTAACAACATTGCAGCACATACACTATGTTTACATCTGATACACAAAGTCAAAAGTTTGATATTCAGCAATTCTACTGACTTCATTCCTCATTTACATCTTCACAGTGCTCAGAGGCCTGAATCTACACTACAGTAAGGTTATCATGTATACAGGGTGCTTGAAGGTGAGGAGACTTGTGCGGGTCTGGACAAAACAGAAGACTGTTGGTATTTTTTGAAGATTATTTCTCTGTAGCCATTTATTTTACTATTTTATTAAGGTATGCTTCTATTATTCAAGGTCATTTTATATTTTGAAAACTGTTAGAAATATACTTATACAGCCAGGAGAAAAACAGCTTTTATCTGTATGCACTTCTTATACTTCACTGCTGGCACTGGCAGTTTTGGCAGGCATTTACATTTGTGAAAATGAAAAGTTATACTTTCTGTAAAACTATTGTTCATAATATTTGCTTTTCCAATTCCACATGGTATTGGAGAGAAATGGTAACATACATGTTGCTGACACTGGTGTTATGCTTCTGAGATGGCCCAGGGCAAATTCCACAGGAATCTTTGGCACAGTAAAAATTTACTGGCGTTCATAAATTGACTATTTAGAAATCATAATTGTCAATCAGTAAACAATGACATGATGTTTTAGTATTCACTGTATGAATGTTGACAGAATGGGTGCTTTTACAAACCCCTTACATTTCACATCAAGTGCCCATACAAACTTCCACACATACCAGCTACATGAGACATTAATGTGGGCTGCAGGTCTTTCTGTCTCAGTGGCCATTTGATAATATCTACATTCCCACCTGCCTGTGTTTCTTATTACTCATTACTTTGTTGTCAGCCTAGGCCTCCTTCCCCCAACCAAACCCTGTGTGCTGTTTTTATCTTTTTGATTCAGGGTTGCATAAGTATATTTTCGGATGCACAGGCTGGAAACTTAAATGAGTGCTTAGGATGTGTATCGGTGATGTTATTTTGCATTTTTTTATGATTTATTACATAATTTTAGTGTTATGATTCCTATCTTTAAATAATTGATACTGAAGTCATGCTTATTGCTTCACTTGTGAGAATGTAGGAATAACTAGACTTTGAAATTATTTTTCTATACTGGGTATTTTAGATGCATGAGTCATGTTAGCTGATAAATGGCAGAGGTATATATTAAATAAGTCAGTCCTGTCACATATTGATGTCATTGCAGGACAACTCACACACATTCTACTTAGGTAGATTTTCAAGTAACAATATGCAGATATCTGCCATTCATTCCTGTTCTTACACATTTTTTTCTTTTATAGGTTCAACACTTACCTTGTTAGTCCTGCAGTTATAATTGTTGACATTCAGAGCTGACTCTGTCTGATGCTAGCAGTACACAGCCATTACAATGTTAAATAAAGTTTGCTGCCTGGCATCAATTCTACTGTATGTATATGTATAGGATGAAAGGCTTAACCATTAAGTGGTCAGCATGTGTGGTATTTATTGCCTCTTAGCCAGGGCAAGGGAATTTTGTACATACCTACATCTACCTACACCTACAGCAGCTGGCAGTTCCCCCTCCTCACCTGTGTGTGGCTGTGATAACCTTGCCAGTAGTGGTGGAATGTTAGCTCCTAGCCCTTGGTGCTCTTGTTGCAGCTGCTTTCACAGAATATTGTGTAAGAAAGTACAGACTGTGATAATTTTGGTACATGTACATGATCGTACTACAGAGCACCCCCTGATGTATCTAGACACCAAAACCATTACTTCTGCAGGCCAAACATGTTTCTTTTTTGAGCATGTGCCTCATTATAGAATTCTTCCATTGCTGTGTGGGCATTTCTGATGGGCATCATCAACCATGTTAGAAGTGCATACCCTACATCTTGCAGTCAATGGCCTTGTGGGATGTCAACCCTGGAAAACCTCTGGAAGAGCTGTGAGTTTTGCCAGATATGTGAGTCGTGGTAACTGCTGGGGTTGCCAGCAAACACATTCAGGATTATTCCCTTAGCATTACACACAACCTGGCAGTTAATGGAGTGAAACCCTTTCTGTTGTATAGGCACTTCTCTGTTC
>NC_056725.1:332391147-332403647 GCF_019279795.1 Protopterus annectens
CAAAATTGCAGTGTCAGTGGATATATGATTTAAAACCACCATGTAAACACAAGTGTCACATACAGTACAGTCACACCCCAAGGTAATGTCATGAAAGCACATGAGGGATGTCATGTAAAGTAAAATATATACACCTAATAATATGTCAGTAATGAGTAATTAATGTGCAATGCAAAACTTTTTTGACCTGAAAAATGATCAATGCTTAGCAGCACTCAGCTCTGCTTAGCCGGTTTGAGCATTGCTTAGAAGTCTATTCTAAGAAGTATTCAGCCCAGCTGAGTGGATTTGTGCACCTCTAAGTACTGCTCAACAATTGCCACTTTAAGCACTGCTCAACTCAGCTTAGCAGATTTACACACCATTGAGCTGAGCTCAAGATTTTTAAAATGGTCCAGTTATGGCAAAGGGTGGGAATATGGCCTTATTTAAACTATACAGGTGGCAATACAGCCAGAACCTGTTGTAGTTTGACCTGTGCAGGAACTGTGTCTGGTGCTGGAGAGGGACTGTCCTTTCAGGCGCAGCGCTGGGGCATTTTAGAGTCCAGGGTCATGGCTGAGCTTCTTGTTGAACACTATGATGACAGACTACCAGGGCTCACAGTGCAAAGCGGAGGCCTGGGACCATCTGGCATGCAACCCCACCAGTGCCATTGGAATCCCCCCAAACTGGTCAGCATTATACTGACCTAAAGCATAGGAAGGGGGTGCTTTTGGCCCAATGGATCCAACACGTTTGAGATCAGAATGCCCCAGTGGTTTCTCATCCATAGCTGTACCAAATTCTAGCCTGAGTATGTGATAGACAGGTATGCATAATGTTTGTTTTTTCCTCTACAGTTGCAGCAGAAAAGGCTAACAATGTGGAGGCCCATGCGGACAGACTGTCGAGGCTGTGATGAGAGACTGGTAAGTATAGATCGATCTTGCAGTATATAGTGCAATAACTAAGAAGGAGTACATTGTTTACTGCTAGTAGGTATAGTGTGTTCTGTGTCTACTGAATAAATAAAGTTTGTCAGACTAATATTGATCTACAGGATATGCAGTAATAAAGCACTGTGTCATGTTACTCAAATAAAGATTTATATCACAAACTGTTGCATTTACTCTGGTATGCTGTTGCAGAAATAGAATATGTACAGGTTCTTCACAGCAAATATGGCTTTGGCAGCACACATTAACTGTGGTTGTTCTGAGAACCAGCTGTTATGCAAAACTGCAGATTGTGGAGCTGTAAGTCAAGATATAAGTGAAATATGAAATATGTCCTGCACTAAGATCTGACCCCTGAATAGTAATGTGTAATGTATTATAGTGTGTCCCCTGCAGCATTACATTGTGTTAACCTTTGCTTTCCAGACTGTATTAATTCAAAGGATTAATACACAGTACACTATCTGTCATGCATGAATCTCATGATTACAAGGTCAGACTTCCTAACCAAAAGAGTATTGGACAGAAATCAGTCAAACAAGAAACAGCAGTTTACTAGTAGCTCAGTGTGATGAGAAATAGCTTTGTTGTTCATTTTTGCATACCCAGACATGGTTTGAATCCAGGGAGTGGTACTAAGAGGTGTGCATATTTACACTCAAGAAATCTTGAATATTTGTAGAAACAGTCAGGTAGTGTTAACAGATATTTTCTCCACAGGTCTTACAGGTAAAGAAATGTTTGTAGTAGCTGTAGGAAGGGTATACTAATACACCATGTAGAACTGTTCACTGTCCAACCCCATGCCTGCAAATGACAGTGGGATAGGTACATACACCATGCAGTCTTCCTGCACCCTCACACAACATCAGTTCAGAGTACCCCTTCTTTGACTTATATGTAACCCTGACATGTACCAGTCCCCTCTAGTCATGTACACAGAATTGTCAGAGTTTGCCCCATACCATTCCAGGTTGACAGTTTAACTGGTATGTTTGTGGTAAAGAAGCTATGGGCCATAGATAGATGTAAAGTGAGGACAGACCTGTAGAGTATTGAACAGTACTGTTGTGAAAAATAGAAGCCTATACAGTTGTTAATGGACTTTTTTCTTTCTCCCCCCACCCCTTATCTGCATCAATAATTATTATTCATATACTACGGGTATGCTGTTCTCAAAATCTTATGTTGGGACTTGTGTTCTATTATTATTCATATATTTAATTGGTTACATATTAACACACCTTGTTCAAATACCATTGCTGGTGGCCTGTTGCCATCAATGTAACTGGCATGGTGTTACAAGGCTTACTGTTGTTCCATTTATGCATGTGTTTTGTTTGCTATGCAAATGTTTCAAATGTATTGTTTTGGGTTAATTGGAATACCCACACATGCTGTTATAACTAATTTTGAAATGTTTTGATCATGACTGACCAATACATTTTGAAAAACCTCAACACCAAAGCATGTTCAGGAAGGCAGATCCCAGCGGATCAACCTGTCCCGCCTCATCTGGCCATGGCACCAGGCCCCAACACATCTGGGACCCAACTTGGAACTTCCTCCTCTGCTGGTCCTGCACCACCTTTGGGTGGAACTGCCTCAGGGGATGGGGCCCATCCCCCCGGGCATGCGGGTGGAAAGGAGCACATCACCTGCAACAAGGTCCGGGGTACGATGCATAGTGCCATCCATTGGATGGAGAGCTGATCCAGATCAGGGCCACCTGGTGCCCCTCAAGGGGCAGCCTGCCCCTATTGTCCAATGCCCAGCACAGCCACCTTCAGGGCCATGAAGGTGCAGTGGTAACTGCCCATGGATGGAAACCTCAGTCCCACTGTTTCCATCTGGGGGCACACAGGCTTCCATTTTCCAACCACCCTCCCCATCCAAGGTGTTTACCCCCTCATATGTCATAAACTGCCCCTGCCTGCTGTCTTGTCTGTCTTGTCTGAGCTGTAAGATTTTATATTGTAAATATATCATGCATTATGGTCATCTAACATTTGGGAAGAAACTCTATAGAATTAATAATGCTTTTATATACATATGCATGCACACACACACACACACACACACACACACACATATATATATATATATATATATATATATATATATATATATATATATATATATATATATATATATATATATATAATGCAGTGCAGTGCAAGACAACTGGACAAAGCCTGACAAACTGGGGGTACAAAGGCCCAAAAGTAGAACATATTTTATATATTGATTGTATAAGCTTAGGAACTTGCTACACACTTTGTTTTAATGTATATTTTCTAAATTATTTCAACTCTGAGACCCAAATGCTTCTCATTATTTAGTGACTTCAATCTTCACATCATCCCAATGATTTGTCAGAAATCCACAATAGTGATGGGGAACAGACTTAAGATATGAGCCAAACATTTGGACATTCTATAAAAATCTGGATAGTTGAGAGGTATGAGTGCAGTCATGTAACATTAGGGAAAAACACTGAGCTGCCAAGCATTTCACCCAGCACCTTCTGAACTACAGTCAGAGGAATACAGCACTACACCAATCAGCTCTCGGGAATTGTTGATGCATTTGCAAATATATCATGCACTACAGGGATGCAACTGCATGGCAAAACAGACATCGGTGAGAAATTGTCTACCCAGAACCATTTGCACTACAGTCAAAGCAACATACCAGTAAGCCAACTGACCTCTACTGTATAACAACTGTTTCATCTAACATATCCTGATGGCCAGTCACACACTACTCCTATATATACTGCCCCAAATTACACTGTACTTGGAATCCTGAGGTTCTAAGGGACATGTGTCAGTCTGCCTCTACAAACATACACAGCTGATAGACCACCAGCAACTGTAGCAGCATGCATAGTCAGAAATTGATCTATGGCACTCACATCTGCCTCTCTCCCTACTCAGCCCAACAAACATTTACACACTACACTACTACACAATCTTGAAAGTCTGTTAACAATGGCCAGACATACATAATTTCAGCTGTACAGATTTCCACAGGATGTCCAGGTTTTGGCCTCATATTTATGGCCTCTTCCTCATAACATTTCTGGGATTCTGCTATATCTCCTGGATGATATCAGGAATGAAGTCACTAAACAATGATATACCATACCTCTCAACCTCTTAGTGCAAGATATCTGGACAAAGCCTGACATAATTGAGGGACAGAGGGCCATAAATAGGGACGTATTTTAAATATTGGTGTTATAAATGTAAAAAGTTGCTGGAGTGATAGGATTTATTCTAATATATACATTTTCAGAAGGATATGAAGTCTGAAATACAAATGGATGCCATTATTTAGTGACTTCAATCATCCGATCATCCTAGTGATTTGCCAAAAATAAAACTTGTATAAGGAACCGACCAAAAATAAGAGCCAAATGTCTGGACATTCTGCGAAAATCTAGACAGTTGAGAGATATTCATATATATATATATATATATATATATATATATATATATATATATACATATCAGTATCAGACATCAAACCACTCAGAAAATGCATGTCCAAACAAACTCTGCTACTCTCCTCACAGGTAAGGAAAAGGGACAAGGCCCACATAAATGACTTAATTATAGTGCTGTGTTGCCATGCTATTGGCTAATGGAAAAACAACACAGCTGTTCTGGATGCAATTAGCAAGTGGAACCCACCAATTGGTGCACAGGTCATCACCTGCTCATGAGCATTACCTACATAAGGCAACTGCTGCCTATGCCAAACAGGTCTGAACCTTTTTATGAAAAGACAAACTGCAACTACAAAAACCTATACCTCTGGAGTACTCTGAGAAAACACTACAGCACTACAACAGGTATGTCAAGCAATTAAACATTTAACGGAATGCAGATGGGGGGATGCAATCATGGGAAAAAGGAAGTTAAACAATAGGTCTCAGCAAGACTTATAGGTTCATAGGTTCATACTAGGCTATCTGCCCTAGGGCATTTATAAGCCTAACCAGAGTGTGTTTGGCTTTCGCCACCCATTTTAAATTAATTTTGCTATGCCCTTTTTCGAGGTTATATGTTTATAGGTTCATACTAGGCTATCTGCCCTAGGGCATTTATAAGCCTAGCCAGTTGCTGGACTGACATGTTGCTGTCCAGCACCCATGGCCATCCCTGATGGCTCTGTCTGTAGTTACATAGATCACATCTCTGGCCCCTGAGTCACCCCAGCAAAGCTCAGCTCACATATGACTGCTACTTGAGTGTCTGTTGTACAATACTGACTGTGATACTGCCAGGCAACTACCTAGGATGTTGTAAATATTCATATGTCACTTGTGAATACTACTATGACACATATGCTTGTCTTACAAATGTACGAGACCTATATAGGTTCTGTACATAGTAAACAACTGGTGCGAAGTGTGTGTTGAACTGTATGTTATATACTGAGCCCATACCTTACTGCATTGATAGAGCATTCTCTTGTTCCTTTTTTGGTTATTATCACATATCATTAAACCTTGTCATTGTATCTGGTCTGTATAGTACTAAGTCAGGTCTTAGAGTACTTGCATATGCACGTGGTAACACTGTATAGCTCACTCCAATAGCCTTGGTCTTGGTCACACTTACCATTTTGCTAATAGGCTCATCACACAGTAAGATTTGTCACCCTTTGTTGAGGGCCTTACAGTAGCTGTTAAAGAGATGGATGGTGGCAGTCAGAACTACCTTAAAGTCTGGGCTGAAGGGCCCATAGGTAGAAAAGTTGTGCCAGACTTTGCCAGGAGTGTGTGTGTTTATGTGTGTGTGTGATTCAAAACTCTAATAGCAAAGTGTGTGTGTCAACTACTTGGACAGGGACCCAAGGTACTGGTTGGACTGAGAGACCAACAGATGTTTTGGATTGACCTCTTTGCTGAGATGTTAACCTCATAGGTGCGCCAGTGTGGAGTATTTTTGGGGATGTGGAGAGAGAGGGAGAGATGATCCCCACACTGATTGTGACCTCTGTGTGCTCTGAAGGGTAATTGTACTTTAATATGTGTGTACTTGCCATCCTGCCATTGTGTACATCCCTCACTGGTGCTAGTGGCAAGTATTTAGGCTTCCGGATGATTGGGCTAGTGCAGGGGGATCACACTGACAGTATGTACTGGTGGATACAGATGGCATATCACAACATGTACCCTCATTGGGAACCTCTCAGTCTGTGAATGACATACAGGAATATTGCACAGATTGTCCAGGTCTCTTTGACCATTCCTGACATAATCTGCCTAGGAGAGTGTGTACTCCACACCTGTACCTTATTGCCGCATGCCTATGGCTAGCATACCTGGTGACCCCTGCAGCAGGACAGCAAGTCATAGGTAGTAGTAGTGAGTGGATACTGCCACTGGGTCAGCAGCAGTGTGTACATACTGAGCATATGATGTAAGGGAATGGACACAGTACCAGATATCCAGGTACCATCACTGTGTCCCCAGGGGTCTGGCATGCCATAGACACAGTCCCCAAACTATGTGGACAAACATCATGTATTTTTCAATTGGTGTGCGGTAGTACACATTTGTCTGGCGGGTGGGTCTACTTCTTTCAGGCACATGTACACATTCCACAAATATCTGGGTGTGGAAGATGTCAGACACCCGTGAGGAGGTCTCCCTACAACACATATGCACTGATCTCAGTTATTGTGTAGCTCAGATGATACTGGAATGTCCACATGCACCTGTAGGAGTACTCACCTACTTGTGGGATGTTGGCTTGAAGTCATGGTACTGTAACACTGCTCATAGGGGACACCCAGCAGTCAATGGCACTGATGTGTGTGGACACATAACAGCACAGTCTGTCACAGCAGACAGGCCATTTATGGTATTCCACGTACCATACCAGGTTACTAGGCTGTGGACCCTGAGCAGCCATATCCCCAGGCTACATGTTAGCTCATGTGTATGTAAGGCAGCAGCTGATGTCCCCATCCAGCAGGGACACAGGTAGTATCCCAAGGGTGTATATGCCATTAACCATCCAGTTGACTGTATTATGACTGCAAAGGTGTAGGTAGCTACTCTGCCTGATGTGGAGAGGGTGCCCATTCTCCTGTAGGATGAATGCATGTGACACACATCCAAGCTGCCAACAAGGCCAGTCCAGGTCACTCACCAGGTGGAGGCTATTTGTCTGTGTGTGTGTGTGTGTGTGTGTGTGTGTGTGTGTGTGTGTGTGTGTGTGTGTGTGTGTGTGTGTGTGTGTGTGTGTGTGTGTGTGTGTGTGTGTGTGTGTGTGTGTGTGTGTGTGTGTGTGTGTGTGTGTGTGTGTGTGTGTGTGTGTGTGTGTATGTGTGTTAACAGAGTGGAGCATGACCTGCAGTCATGCAGCAGTCCCAGCAATGTGTAGTGTGTGATTGTCTGGTATGCCAGAGTGAGATAACTCTTGAGGAGTATGTATGACAGCATGGAGAGGGTTGGCCTCATAGCCTAGAGATGTATGGTAGATGTCTGATGGGCTGGTATGCCCTGGTAGGGAACTATTGTGATGTCCCCAGCTGCTGCATGTGCCATCTGATGTGAATGATGAATGGCGGATTATGCACATTAATGGTCCTCATTGGGGGGAACATGAAACATCAGGATCAGGAGTGCAATGCATGCTGTAATGCCAGTATGGTGAAACTACCCACACACATACTGTGCTGATAGATGGCAAGGGTATGATGTGGGTGTTTGTGGTGGATAGTGCTAGCAAACATGGATGTTCAGGATTTGTACATAATGGCACCCAAAGTATGAGGTCCTGTGGTGTGTTTCCCTGTTCATGTCTTTCAGGTAGAAAGTCTCAACAGCAGCAGCAACCATTTTCAGACACTGAGACTGCAGCAATCATAGATGCCATAAGACTGCATCACACAGTCATGTTTGGGAGGGGGATACAGCAGCTCCAACAGCAGACCACCTTGTGGTCAGATCTAATGGCCACTGTGAACAATCTGGGGCAGCATGGCCAATCCTATGCACAGGTCAGGCACAGGGCCACTGACCTAATCCACCATGCCTGGCAAAGTGCTGCAGCTGTGGCCAAGGACTGGACAGCCACAGGTGGGGGTCCTGCTATGTAACCCCCACTTACACCAACAGAGGAGTTTCTAACTAACCTTGGGGCAGCCACCGCACCCCAGAAAACCATACAATCCTATGCCATGGAGGTGGCTGGCACACAGTCAACAGGCAAGGGGAATCCAGGTAAGGACCAAGTGGACATCACTTCAAAACTGTATCATTCATACTGGCATTGTTGGTGTGTCTGGATGCATATGTCAGGTCAAACTGCATTTGTGGGTGGGGTTTTGTAATGCACATAAGTGCACATTTATTGTGAATGACAGCAAATTGTGCAGTATCAGAGCTTGTACTGTACATGTTCAGAAATGCAGCATTTATCCTGTACCAATGCCACATGGGAGTGTGCTGACAATACCTTTCCCCCACAGCCACATAGGTCCCTCTGGCCTGGGTGGAGAACAGCTGCCTGACGCCGCTAAGTATGGAAATGTCTTGTTGTGGCTCATCAATAACCTAGGCATGTTAAGGGCATGCATTTTTCCATGCAAACAACAGTTCCTCTTAGTATAATTGCAATATGTGCATATTCACTTGTGGTGGGGTTAACTGCAGTGCATCATAGTGGTCATCACAGGAACCTATTCATAGGAGCTGTAACATTGGCACGTACAGGTGTTGCCACTGTGCTATACAGGGGTACATCAATATTGTGTACATGGGTGCAGTGAGTGTTAGGTAAAGGTCCATCACATACTACCAGTCCTCATATATCTCACAGGTGTATATTAGTAACAACATTAAGTGGACATAGCTGCACTTCATGTTGTTGAGGGCCTGTCCACAGTGTGTCTGTTGTGGTTTGATTGTATGTTGTGCATGTCATCATTCAGAAATTGTGTGTTCTATCTAATGCCTTTATGCCACCTTACCTGTATGTGTCTGTGTGCATGCGTGTGTGTGTGTGTGTGTGTGTGTGTGTGTGTGTGTGTGTGTGTGTCTGTGTGTGTGTGTGTGTGTGTGTGTGTGTGTGTGTGTGTGTGTGTGTGTGTGTGTGTGTGTGTGTGTGTGTGTGCCTGTGAATCAGCAAACATTATAGTGCAGGTATTAATTTACATATGCTGTCTTCCCCTTACAGGTGAACATGCAGGTTGGGGTCTCTCCCCCTTACAACCTGATGTCAGTGTCTTAGTGGACTCTGATGATGGTGGTCATAGTGAGGCACAGGTGGGGTTGTCAGGGGCTGAATATGTTCCATTGGTTGGCATCCCACTTTCATCCACAATGTCCCCGCACACAGTCACTATGCCCCCACATACCCAGTTCCCAGCAGCCACAGATAATGAACAGTTGGAGGGTGGTGGCATGGAACAGGCTAGTGTGCTGACTATGGCAAGTGTGAGTGTAGACACTAGCCATAGCCAGAGAGCAGGTGAGGTCCCACACAGGCAGATGAACAGGGATGCTTGAAGGAGGACTGCTCCCATCAAGCCCCTGTTGTAAGTGTCACAGTAGGTGTCAGCAGATGCATGTTTTGGTCCATCATGGAGGCACAGGCATGTTCTGAATGCAACACCAGACAGATGCTCAGGGTCATGAATGCAACAATCCTTGCCATGCATGACAACCTTCACAGCCTTGGTGATGCCATATATTATTATGTTGATGTCATGGATAGATGGTGGGGTGAGACATTGTCATTGCTTGACTGGGGAATGTCTGTGCTTGAGCATGTGGTGGGAGTAGGGCATCGGCTATGTGGACATAGGTCAGCAACAAGATCAGTTGAGAGTCCACATTGCTGTACACATTCCCACTCCCATAATTGCAGTACCACCAGCACTACTGAAGGGAGGGTGCTGTCCACACCACAATGGAGCAGGCCATGGGCACATGGTCTTGGCCAGTCTCATCAGGGACATGGATCCAGCAGACAGCAGTCAACATCTGGCCTTGGTCCTGGTGGTGCAAGTTTGACTCCTGGCTGAACCAGTTCACATGTCTGTGGCCAGAGATGGTGTACTGTACATCCTGCCATATATGGTCCATGGTTGTCCAACATACCCCTGTGTAGGGCAACCATATGGCTTGACTGTGTGCATACACCTCTATCACAGGCAGGTCACCACCAGACACACACAGCTCCTCTGCACGGCCCAGTTGAACAACACCCCTCCAGATACACACACACACACACACACACACACACACACACACACACACACACACACACACACACACACACACACACACACACACACACACACACACACACACATGATGTTAACTGTATGGCCCAGTCTAGGCCACTGACAAACCCACACCACACCCTGTGCATGTGATGATACCTGTGCCACACCCCTGTTATCCATACCATCGATGCAGGGACATGCTAATATGGGTCTGATGCACAGGGAGACTATAGTACAGTGTAGTACTGTGATACCGTGTACGGTGCTATCTGCTGGCAATTGTTATGAGTACACATCAAAATGTATGTACCTTTTTAGCCATGATGCATTATTGCTTTTAGTACTGTTGACTGACTGTAGTCTTACATACTGTATTCTGTTTGTGTTCCAATTGTCTGTGTGTCTGTACCACAGGCTCATACATACAGGGGATGTTACTTGAGTACTGGCACTAGGTCCCTCACAAGCCTAGCCATTGCTTTAACCCCAAAACATTCAACTATCTTGTGGGCACCAGGTAGTCACAGGGCTTTCACATGTCTATATATTGCACACACATAGGCAACACACAATGTGTGTGTGACATTCTCAAATGTGGAGTGTGGGACACAACTTAAAGTAATGTGACATTTGGCAGGACATAGCATGCCCACAGCAAATGAAACACACAGGACTTCTTCTGGTTTGCTACTATGACACCTTCTTTGTGTAACATTACCTCAGCTTACAGTATTTCTCATAACATTAAGGTGTTTCTGATGTGCAATAACTGCTGTATGCAGTCAGTACAGAACTGTATGATGTGTTTCTTGTCCTACAGTCTTGGAACCTCTTTTCACTGTTTCAGTTGTTGTCACAGGTTACACCTTGCCATACATAGACTGCAACCTGCAGGGTGGTACAGACATACCTTTCAACTGTACAGATTTCCACAGAATGTCTGGATACTTGCATCATATTTTTAGTGCATTTTCTCATAAACCAGTGTTTTTCTAGCAAATCATTGCCAAATCATTGCGGGTTGATGTAAAAAAATAATGGCAGACATTATGAGTTTTAGACTTCAACATTTCAAACTACATATGCTAATGCAAAACCTGTTATTCTATCACCTTTATAAGTTTGTAGGAGCAATATTTGAAAAGTGTCCCTATTATGTGGCCTTTGTCACCCAATTATTTATGGCTTTGTAAACATTTCTTGCTGTAAGAGGTTCGGAGGTGTGGGTACACATGGTGACCATATTTCTGACCTCTGCATATGTCTGCAGATTGTCCTGATGTCCAACACATAATTTCTTTCCATCTGTCATAAACATGTGGTTTCCTGGCCAATATTTTGGAAGATTATGACAGACTGACATTGCAGATTAATGATGGATATTGTCACATAACAACACATACCCTTTGGAAGGTGCATTCAAATGCATGACCTGTTCTGCTATCTATTTTCCATGTGTGTCACAGCAATATGTGAAGGCTGTGCTCAATGTTTGCTGTATGCCCCAGCTTTCAATATGGCTTTAGCCAGATATATTTATGTGAGTGGTTGAGAAGTATGCTGATACATACACACACACACACACACACACACACACACACACACACACACACACACACACACATTCCTGACCTGCCCCTGCTGATAGTCGACCTCTATCTGCCCAGTTTTATAAACAATACTGCTACATACATAACAGAAACACCACAGAGGTAATGTAGCATTGCAGTGTCTGACACTACTATTCAAGTGGGTGACAATAGCAGGGGATGTTAGGATTGCCAATGGTGGGTTCAGTGGCTATTAACATGGTAGAACCACCTGAAGTGCACACACACACACACACACACACACACACACACACACACACACACACACACACACACACACACACTCAATGCTTCATTGGGACATGCATTGAAACACACATGCACACAGAGTTGACACTTCTCATATTAGATGACCCACCTATCCATTTATGCACAATATACAGTGATATGGTGATTGTATGCACCACAGTGCCTTTGTGTTAGAAACTGTGTAACTGTGCTTATAAGGTGGATGACATCTGTAGGGGCTGCAACTAGGTGGGCAATGGGGGAGTTAACACCGTGGAAGAAGCACACAAAATGGCATAACCATTGCATACACACAGTAAAGTCAGCCATATGGGATATGCATACAGTAACACATACACACTTGCCAATAGATTACTAACCCTATGTATCCACTTGTATGTTCTATAGTGCTACATACACATTACATGCACTGCAGAGATTATATGCTGGGGACATAACTTACTACCTC
>NC_056725.1:332408647-332519978 GCF_019279795.1 Protopterus annectens
TTATGTAGGTAAAACAAATAGATTTCTTAAAGACAGAATTCTAGAGCATCTTTGTGATGTGAAAAATAAGAAACCCACTAATGCACTTGCCCAGCATATTATTAATACAGATAATTCACATTCTTTTAAGTTTTTTGTGCTACAAACATTTGAGGAGGGGATATAGAAATTTTACTGAAAGCTGTGAACAGAGATGGATCATTAAATTGAATGCAGATAAATATCCAGGCCTTAATGGCTCTACTTCCTTGGTTCCTTTCTTGAAAGCAAGACGCCTCAAACATGTTTAATTTTAGGCACCTCATACACCCATTACACCTTATTTTTTCATATTTTATAGACATAGCCTACATTTAGTTATGCATACATATTGTAGATAGATTTTATAACTAGATCTAGATTTTTATCCTTTAATTTTTCATAGCTATAGTATTTATGGAGTTTATATTTATGCACATTACTTAGGTCTTTTACCAACAGTTTTGTATATAGTTTTTGTATGCAGTTTTTATATGCATTTACATGCAGTTTTTTATATGTGTCTTTTATATGCAGATTTCTCTATATGCAGCCTTTTCTACATTTATACATTTATAAGTTATATAGCTTTAATGCCTTAATTGACCTATGACATCAGTGATTGAGTCAATGGTTCCATCTCTGATGAAGCAATTAGTTTTAAGAAGCCACCACACCACTTATTTTTTTTTTTGTGTAGACGCTATTGTGTGCATTGTACAAAATAATTGGTCTTATAAGGTTAGAATATATGGCTTTTATGACATCTTTGTCCTTGGATGAGATACCCTTACTTTTATGTTGGCCCATCTATTAAGCTTTCTGTACATCGGAAGTAACATGGTGCTCAGACTTCAGGTTGCTATTAACCTGGGTGGCCAAATGCTTCACTACTAATTGTGTATGTAGGACATTGTTGTTAATGTGATAATATGTGGGGACGTCAGTTTCTCCAAATGGGGATGATGATACATCTGCAGGCATTCAACTTGAGGCCATGTTTCTGGCAGCAATCATTTGTTTTGGTGAGACCCTGTTGTAGGACGTCCATGTCACTTTGTGTATTGATGACTGTTCCCAGCTTGCAGTCATTTGCCAACTTGGTCAGCTATAGGCCAGTGTCTTTGGCCTGCACCTCAAGGAAGAATATCTCATATACCAGAGGCCTCCATACTGGTCCCTGGGGTATGCCACTTATTACAGGTGTACTGCATGAGTTGGCTACCCCTATTATGATTATGTGGATTCTACAATGAACCAGTTTGCTACCCATCTGGTAACATATGGATTGCTGCTTAGTTGACAGAGTTCATGAACTATGGCCAAGTGGGGAATACTGTGTAAGGCTTAGGCTGAGTCAAGGTGGCCAGAGTGCACCATCTTTCCATCATCCATGCCTTTGTTGGCTGTTTCAGGGAAGTCATCCAGAGTTCACTTACATGCCTCCCCTTGAGAAAGGCAGACTGTGTGGGGTCAAGTATTTGGGGTTTGCCAATGTCCCTGTTAATGAGGTCCATGATAATCCATGATGATCCATAATAATGTCAGACACAGGCCCACACATGGAGACAGGGTGTTAATAACGCTCTTGCAAACATAGACAGCTGGGAGACCAGTTTGCTATTTGCTTGCTTTTTCTTATGGGTATGACATCTGCTTCTCCACTGTCTGCTGTTGATGTTTTGACATGAACCTTTCTTGTTTGGCATATAGTTTGGCAGGCAAATGAAATGTTAGGACAAGCAGAAGAGATATATAAGGCATACTTGTGGTCCTCCTGTGACAGCCTGTCATTCCAGGGGTATGGATGGTGGCCAGTGGCATGTTGTCCATGCTGACACAGTAAGGTAGCAGCCATTTAACACCAGGCCATACACTGACTATCAGGTACCTGTTGTCCTATTAGGCACTGTGTAAGTTACTCTGAGCTGTGTAATGTCCATATGTGTGTCCCCTGTCCCATACTTTTCCAGTGACAGATATTGACTTCTGAACAGTGTGTACAACTCCTACTGTAGGTGTAGCTGCATGCAAAATAGTTGGCACAGAAGGTCTTGGAACATGGACCCTGTCAACCGCAATACTATACCTAGGCCACTAAGCCACAACAGCCAAGAGTAAGTGCTGCCCACCTCTTGACAGTATTAACCAGGCATATACATATCTCATTGACTCCTGCATATTGTGGACATGTGACAAGTTATCAAGTTGATTGGGGCAGCCTTGGGAATGTGTGCTTTGCTCCTATTACCCTACAAACATACATGTTACTGCATTTCGATGGGGACACGTGTGTGCTGGGGGGGGCATACCTATCTGTACACATTTGCACAGACTGTGCAGATGTTAGCTTTACTTTTTGGTTCCATTTAGGATAGTGCTGTGCCTGTCTTGGAGAATACTGCCATATCACTAAAGACTGAAGGTTAGAATGTAATGGCAGACTTTTGATTTTCATACTTCCTACCCTTGAGTGACTTCATGCAACTGCAAGACCTGCTGTGATATCACTGTGTAAGTCTGTAAGAGGACTATTTCATCATGTTCCCTATTTGTGAGCCTTTGCCAGACACTTCTTAATGTTTTTCTGTGGTTAACTTGCCGGGAGAGGCTGAAGGGTGAGTATGGGGCCCGGACATTGACATCTATGCATGTGACCTATGACCCCCCAGTTTGTCCCCCACATAAATTGCAGTGCGTTTAATCACATAGGGGACTACTGCATACACTGTGGAAGCCAGCATTGGGCAGACATTTCCTGTTGTCCCACATAGCTGTCAGTTGTCTCCTGCTATCCCGGTAGGCCAACCCATTTCCTTGCATGCATGCAGCAATACCTTAGATATGTTACCACAAAGTACTACTCCATTCATCTATTGTTAAGAAGAGTGACTTACCTTGTGCCTGCAGCAGTTGTGAGGATGGTGCTTGAGGGCTGACTCTGTCAGATGCATGCAGTGCACAGCCTATACATGGTAAGGTACAGGTAGTATGATGTGTGTGGCATCCATTTTATTGTGTGTGTCAGTTGGAGAGAGGTGTCAGTCCCTGGGTCCCTAGGGTGTCAGTGTATGTGCTATGCATTGCCTCTTTGCCAAGGCCAGGGCATACTGGGCACACCTACAACTGCCTACAAGGGCAGGCTCAGGGGGTTCCTCTTCCAAGTCCCCCTGTGTCTGTGGAGACCTTGGCAATGGTGAGGGGCTGTGTGGCCCTTCCCTGTGATGTTCCTGCCACAGCTGTTTCTGTAGGATCATATTGTATAGCATGGCACATACTATGAACATGTGCACAAGTGCTGCTGGAGAGTACTTCAAGGCTCCACCAGATACAGTATGTCAAGGTAGCAGAACCATCACTTGAGCACCCTAAACACATGCTCTATAATGTTCCAAGTTTGCGCATGTGCCTCATTATAGGGTTCATCAGTGGGTGTGTGTGCATTTCTGATGGGCGTCATCATCCACGGTTCCATGGATAGCCAGCATCCCCCGCACGAGATGGCAATACAGGATGCCTCCCTAGCAAATGCCTGGGTACAGTTGTGAGGTATGCCAGATGTGGGAGTCGTGATAGCTATCAGGGCTGCCAGTACACACATTCTTGATAATGCCCTGGGCATTGCACAGGACCTGGCAGTTGATGGAGTGATGGCCTCTGTGGTGGACATACACTCTACCGTCTTAACTGGGTGGTGCTTTTATGTGGATGTGAGTGCAGTCTATGGCACCCAGTACCTCTGTGTAGTCTGCTACCTGGTGGAAGAGACACATATTGATGGTCGTCTCCTCAGAGGTGTTGGAGAAATATATGTGCTCACCGACATGTGGTAGCATGGCATCCAGGAACTGGTGGAGTACCCTGGATGCAGATACCTGTGAGACCCCCATAATATCCCCAGTAGGTCTTTGGTAAGTACCTGTAGCTAGTATTCTTAAGGCTACACATACCTTGGTTTCAACTGGGATGGATTCCCCTCTGTTGGCTCTGGGTCTGAGGTGAGGCCAGCAGAGCTTGGTGAGTTGCTGAAGTATGTCCTTGTCCACCCTGTAGTGCTCTAGTATCTCCAGATCATGTAGCCCCAGGAAGGTTACCCTGGGTCTGAACACTCTTCTCCTCCTCAGTCTGGGCCAGTTATCAGCATTATCCTCATCACTGCCCGCAGTCTGTAGCACATAGAGATGTAGCAAAGCAGCAGCAGCCCCTATCATTTTGTTAGTTAAAATTCCCAAATGTGTACACCAATGGTGCACAGTTTGTAGGAAAAAAACAGACTGAAAGGTGTTTGCATACTTTATACTGAGGTTCTGCAGATGCCTGTGTGATTGGCTGACTATGATACATCCCACTTGCCAGCTATATTATTGAGGGTTTTGAATGGACCACTGTGAGTGGCAGAGTCTGTATTAGTGATCTGTAGTTAATTTCTTTTATTCTGCTGTTTCCTTTTTTTTTCTCTATTTCCACTGTGTTAAAGCCCTGCAGTACACCATGCAAACTGTTTTAGCTAGTGTAAACATTGCTGTGCAAAAAAAATCCCTCCCCTGGACACAAACACGCTTATCATTTTTTGAACTATCTAAGCACAGCTAAGCAGCCTCAGACACACACCCTTGCTTAGCTGTGCTTACCTGATTGCAAATAGGAGCCGCGGAGCTTCTATGTGCTTGCACCAAGCATGACACACCCCCTTTTCATGTCAGCTACTTCTTCTGCTTACACCACCACATTATAGCTCCTACATGCTTAGGTACCTGTGGACACAGTCTCCCATTTTGCTATTCAGTAAATTTAGCTAATTTAATACCCCTACTGGCTTATTCCTAGTTACACCACTACACCAGAGCCTATGTCCTTAGCAACCACTGTTACCTCTTATTGTTATGAGTCTGCATGCTGCCCACTGTAATAGTAAAATTCATGTTTCACATTTAATTGACTTTTTACTGATTTTTTAAAAATTTTCTGCACGATCACATTTGCGTGCCATTGCGCTCTGCTTAAATGGCCGAAATCGGCCAAAAAAAACTTTTGATTTTTGCAATTGTAAAACAGTTCAGCATGCCAATGGCCATAGTTTTGGCCATTGGCATGCCTAATAAACATAATTCATGCTTTACATTGAGCTGTCATTCCCCCATTTTGATTTTTGCAGAAATGTTCATGGTTACTAACTGAATACATTTCTGCTGTCTGTCTGCTTGCTGGATCACAAATTCACCTCATTTTCATGTTTTTCACCAGCAAATGAGGTGATTTGCATTATTTGATTGTGTCCATGCCAGAATAGTGCTGGGAGGCTCATGCATACCCCCAGCCTTGTTTACATGATTACACAAGCTCCAAACTCTGTGTTTGAGCCATGCCACTATGCTTACATGGAGATTAGCTCTGCACAAGTTTTGTTAAATCCAGGGGTCTGTCATTACTTTTACCTCAATCAATATATAGGTATTCCATTTTCATCTTGCTACATAGCTTATTTATGTGAGAATTCCATCATAAGTGCTTGTTTTTGAATTTCTATTATGCTTATGATGAATATGGACAGATGTCTTTTTACAGCTGTTTATATTTGAACAGAATTTGAGGGGTGTATGCAGCATCACTAGTAATGGAGTCATCATGAGGGGTGAACATTTAAATTTGTACAGGTCATCAGAAAAATGATAAGTGGATGATCCTGGAAGAGTATATGAATATAGCAGGGTTCGTAGGATCAGTGACATGAATTATAAGGGAGAAGATAAACGCATCATGAAATGACTTAATCAAGAAAAAAGTGAAGCACAAAGGGGTGCAGCCTTGGGCAATGTTTGTAAGGTCAAAGCTGGGAAGGGTTTCACCTTTAATTAGTGGAGGGACACTTTGGGCTGGCATTAACAAAGCTTTGGAAACACAATGTTTACTAATTATTGGTTGTATAGTTCAATCAGTTAATGGACAAGTAGCTAGTGTTTTGGTTTTAATATGAATGTTCTCCATTCTGATTTAGACATATTTCATTCTCAGTAGGGAACATGGATATGGACCCATAATTAGCAAGAATAATTAGCAGAATGATAGCTGGTTTTAAGTTCTGGGTTGGTGTCATGGGGAATCTGAAGTCATGCGAATAGATCAAAGCCAATTATAGATTCCGCCTTGCTTCTCTCAGAAGGTATCTACAAATGATAGGCAATGAACCCAGCTACAGGGAGAATATTATCTGAAAATCAAAACCTTCTGCCTATAACTGCACAAATATGGATGTGTTTGAAAGACAGGAAGACTTGAAGCCTTGCTATGTTTAAAAAACTCCTGCTAATATGATAAATGTGAATGTGTGATCTTGGTAATTCCAGGAGTCATTATGGACCTAAAATTGTACTACAGGAAAGGAAATGCTTTTGTGAATATGCAGAAGTCCTGAGGACTAGAAGCACTCTCCTTTGTGAAACTGGTAGATCTGTAAACCATCATCTCCGTTGATGACACACTAAATGCACCTCAGAAATGATACCAGCTAACCAGTCATTTGTTCAAAATCAGTTATCCTAGACCCAGGGCAAATTGTCCTTTTATTTCAAGCTATTGATCAAGAGGAGTGCATTTCCTGCCTCAGGCACATGCATGGGTAACTCAGTCTTGCTCCATACAACTGTGATATGGCAGAACACATAAGGTCACTTTCTCTTACCTTGAGAAACACAAGAGGAAGTTGAGATGGCAGTGACTTTGTCACATCATGAAACCTGGCAGTAGGGAGGCAGCTGTAATTTCATTTTTTTTCTGGCCTGGTATAAGGAAAACCTGTGTACCTGACTGTGGATTCACCAGAAATTAAAATATAACTCTGTATGGTTGCAGACTCTGAGGACCTTAATGGTTAATGCATGCAGAGGTGATGACTGCTCCTGCAGGTAAGTGTAGAAGGGACAGATATAAGTGCAGTGTTATGCATGTGTATGGGCAGATTACACTTGTAGTGTAAGAAGGCTTCAGTTGATATTCCTTTTCCACCATTGCATATGTAGGTTTAGTGTTAGGTAATAGTACAGTATTAATGTGCTGTCTACAGATACAGGTAGGTAGATAGAGATTTGCCTCCAGCTTGAAAAAAATGTGTGTGTGTGTGTGTGTGTGTGTGTGTGTGTGTGTGTGTGTGTGTGTGTGTGCTAGCATCTTTCAGAAATGGTAACAGTTTTAGATAAAAGTAATGGGATGTTGGTAAACATAAGGGAATTATTACACTACCTAATAGTTCCACTTGCTTCAAGGCTATCTGCAAAAGAAGTTAGAGCAGACTGCACATATGCTAGTAATAGGGAGACTTGTGAGGTGGCACTAGGTATAAGAACTGTATTGTATAGCTTAGGTAGGGGTTCTAATCTCACAGCAATCAATTTGTGTGTGTGTGTGTGTGTGTGTGTGTGTGTGTGTGTGTGCGTGTGTGTGTGCATGTGTGCGTGTGTGCGTGTGTGTGTGTGTGTGTGTGTGTGTGTGTGTGTGTGTGTGAGTGTGTGTGTGTGTATTCATTCAAATATCAGTTTGGAGATAAGTTTGTGTTTGGGAGTTGGTATAATAGTTAAGGTGCTTACCTTATGGAAATAAAGTAGAGTTTGATTCTCACTTTTGGAAGGGAAACTGGCTAGGCTTAAAATGGCCGAAAAGGACAGCTAGCCTAGTACTTTCCTATGAACCTATAGGTGAGCAGGAAGTTACTATGTATATTATCTGTGTGAAGTAGAAGATGAGTAGATGTAATTGATAGGAGAAGAAGGTGGTGGGTGGAGAGGTAAAAGCAGGAGAAATAACGGTGGAGAACACAGTATGTTTGCTAAGGGAGATTTTGAGAGTATTTATATTGCAATATGGACTCAAGCTTACACTCTGTTCCTGACACTAACTGAGTTTGGCAACATTGTACTGGGATGGGAAAAATACAGTTTGGCTCAGGAAGTAACAAGAAAACTTAATTTAAGTTGCACAAGCATTAACAGTAGAAATATGATCCCATTAGCTAGGGTGCCTTCTGTGCGGAGTCTGCATGTCCTCCCTGTGGTCACGTGGGTTTCCTCCGGGTGCTCCAGTTTCCTCCCCCATCCCAAAGACATGCTGTAGATGGCTTGGACACTCTAAATTGGCTCTAGGCATGAGTGCATGTGTATGTGTGCCTCTGTGGAAGGTTGGGCACTGGGCTGGCATCTTGACACCGTAAAACTCCACTGCCAATCATGAGTGGACAGGTGATCTGTGTGGTGATCCCTAACTAGGAAAAAGCCAAAAGAAGAAGAATAATAATAAGAAAAAGACACTAAAAACATAGTTAAAGAGTTACAGAGAAGTTCTTGATCATATGACAGAAGCCAGTCAACATAATACACTGCACAGTTAATACTACGTAAATAGCAATTAAGTAATTTTTCAATAATTTTGCCGAAATTTTTTTAGCTGGTTTGATATTGAAAGTACTGCTAATTTCTGAATGCTTACTAGCCTAAAGTAATGTGATTCAGTAATATTCCTAATAATCATTGCATAATGTAATGTCTCCTCCTCTATGGCATCCCATCACAATCCTCTCAACCTCTAACCAAAAGAAATCTGCACAAAGGTAAAAATATTAAAGGGTGGCGGGGGGGGGGGGGCAAAGAAAAAAAAATCAAGGATAAATGTTTAATATTGTTCTTAATATTTAAAAAGTCACTACAAAATAGAGTTTGCTTCAGCATGCAGTTCCTGAAAGATATGAAGTCTGAAACTGAAATATATGTCATTGTTTATCGACTTTAATCTTCAGTTTGCCAGAAAAACACACTTTATGAGGAACAGATTGAAAATATGAGGCAGAAATCTGGACATTGTGCGAATATCTGGATGGTTGTGAGGTATGTACCATTACATTTTCCATAACTCTAAAAACAAATTTATCTTACATAACTTTATCGTGCATAGTTTTATATAATATCTTACTCAGGACACATTTTACTTCTGAAAAATCTTCAACAAATCTATGTTTTAGCCTATGGATTGATTTTCCCACAAAAAAGCCAAACATTTTCACATAATGCTATGTAAATCTCATTCCTTGTAGAGCAGCTTCCATATACATTACAATGCAAATCACAGCTTAAACTTGTACTGTACATCACTCATTAACTGATCTTTGCAACCCGTACCAAATCTGGACAAAGAGTTTACACTGCATTTTTGAGACTGACACTTCCCTCAAAAAGCAGAAGAGCGGTATTGTCCTGTTGGAGAAGCCAGTACAATGAAAATGTCATATTTGTAGATGAGCAGAGTATTAATTCATAAAATGGTAATCCATACGAGCAATGGTAACAAGAACAACTAACAAGAAACCTTCACAAGTTAGAAGCATGCACAAACACTGGCAATACAAATGTAACACAAATGCACTAATAAAAGTACTCTAAGATGGTATCATGTTCAATGCACTTATAATCACAGTGGGGCAGCAATAGTAACTAGAACCACTACAAGGAAACCTTCGCACATAGGTAAAGGGTGTGAACAAATATGGAGAATTCAATTGCCTTAAAGCAGTTCTTCATAAAGTAGATACATACTGCAATTGCACCATGGTCTTATAACAGTGCTTGAGAAGGGTGATATATTCAGTGCAGTAGAATCATAGAAAGATACCCTAGGACAAAGATTATTAAATAAGATAAACAGTCTTAGTTCAGTTCATAATGGATTACTAGCTGCAGCTTAATAGAGGATGATGTTGCTAAATACAGAATTTAACTGATTCCAGAGTTGAAATTTGTGACAGTTGAAAATAGGTGTGCCTTCTAATTGCTTTTTTATACTGCAGGGAGTATTGAGGGACATACAGCTCAGAAAAAAAAAACAGTTCCAATCAGTGCAATGATCCAAATTTAAATCTAAGTAGCACCTGATAAAAAAAGAGGTAGCCAGTCATAGAAAGTCACCTTACTCAAGCTGGTGATGGGTATTGCCTCCTCTCTGTCTGTCTTAAGAAACAGGAATTCTTCAAGAATGACCAAGTCAGGAACGTAACGCTCAAATCCCCAGAAATCTGTCTTCCCATATCTTGTAAGGCTGGGTAAGGTCTCTCATTCCACTTTCTTCTTTCCCTGTCTCCTTCTCAGTTCTGCTGTGCAGTGCAGTCCACAGCTCAGTATGGGGAAAAAAGTTCATAACTGTATAATGGACTAAACTTAAATTTAAGTTACATGCTATGAAAAGAAAGAGGGGCAATACTTATAAGACTCCAATGGCAGTTGATTCACCAGAGCTGGATGATGGTTCTTGTCCCATATCTCAAAAGAATAAGTAGGTATCACTCATAGCAGGTCAAGACAGGCATTCAACAATCAAATCACCAGATAAGTGCAGTCCTTGATATTGCAAAATGTTGTAATGTCTCAAACATCTCTTCTTATGTATTCTTTTCAGATAGAATTAATCTTTTTACAGTCAAGGAATGTAATACACCTGGTAACTGATCTTAACAAGAACATTTTTAAAACTCCACTAAAATATTTAAAGTAAAGTATCATAGTTAATGTTATACACTACTGCAGTGATAAGAAGTATAAGACAAGAAAATAATTTAAGCATACAAACAGAATTCCAGAAATTAAAAGTAGTTACAGGGTACTTTTACATAGCAGTTCCCATGTATTACTTTTCTCTACAGTAAAAAATATTTTTTAAAACTTCAGCAAAACAAATTTAAAGTAAAATAAACTCACAGCTTAACAAAATTGCAATAAAAGAAGAACAATACATAAAATATCCAAAGTATATAAAGTATAAACCAAAAAATTGGAAATAGTTACATGGCACTTCTACCAAGCAGCTATCATAGATTAAACCATGTTCTGTTTGGCTTACCTTAAATAAGAATACTGTTTCTTATCTCCTGTCGCAATGTAGATACAATTAATCCACTATTAAGTCACAGCACTGAACAGAAATGTTTGCTAAGCTGATATAAGATTTTTTTAAAATTCCACAGAAAAACAAATTTAAAGTACTATACAACACTTTTAAAGTAAAGCAGCATTGGAATAAAACAAGACCAAACAATATGGAAACTATTAGTTAAGATATGAAAAAATAGCCAAAAAGCCTTTTAACTTGGTAGCTCTCACTTGTTAAATCTTGTTCTGTTGTGCTTACATTAAATAAAAAAAAATACAAGGGGATGAGAGTTGCAAAGGTTATGGGTAGTAACAGAAGGCTGAGTTTAAATAGCTTAATTGTTTGCATAATTGTTCCCTGCTTGGGAATGAATTATGTAAGGCTTGTACAGTTCCCTCGTATTTAAAGGACACAACTGTGAAAAGAGTGGTAGACAGAGAAGGAAGATTCGTGAATGGAATGGTTGGAAAAGAAATGGCAGAGGATAAGATGATGGAGTGTTTTGATATACAATGACTTGGAAAAAGCCTTGGAGGGAAAGTTTGGACAGGAATTAGGATAAGGTGTGAGGAAGAAGGTGAATATTAGGAGGAAGTATCGATAATGTCCAGAAAGAAGAAAACGTATCAGAGGATGTTGGACAAGCAGATCAGAATAAAGCATATAAAGATGTATGACAAATGTTGGAAGTGCATAGTTAGTGTGGACAAGGGGTTAAGGAGATACAGGAAAAGGATGTGGAGGAAAACAGAGTTCATTGAAATCGAATATTATGACAATATAAAGTAAGCTGACTGCAGAACTGGAGAAATAGAGAGGAAGAGAAGATAATCCTGTTGGTAATGCTGAGTTTAGTGAAAATGATACATAAATGATATTGCCACCCACCTTAACACAGTTTTGATATCATATCACAGACATTACTGATCTTTATGGTTGTTTCAACTACACAACAACTTTTATCCTATTTTTTATTTATTAATTAGGCAATTACTAGAGCAATACTAGTAATAATATTTAAACACCGATTCATCAACCCAGGGTTATAACCATCAAGCCAGAAAACCCAGTAGTTATTAAAAATGAAGTGAAGTTGGAAAAAAGTAGTTCTTTATAAATGTTATGATATTGAACATTGTGAAAACAGTCATTAAAGATGCTATAAAATACAGATGAAGCTGGCAAGAGCATATAAAGGTTAAAAGTAAAATTGTTGAACATGTTGCAGTATTAATATGGTACCACTTGCAATATACTAATCTATCTACATTATATAAAAATATAATAACATAACTTTATAAATATATTATCTAGATGTGATATACTAAGTAACTCCATTATTCTGTCTCCCTTTATCTTTGCCATTTTGCAAATATGATGCTTGTATCTGTATCTGCTCCCATTACATTTTCTTTCATTTATTAATTTGTTTATAACAAGTGATCAGGATTCTTTTGCAACTCTTTAATTGTGTGAACAATGTCTGTGTCAACTATCCAACATTTGTTTTCTCCTTAACATATTCTGCTATGTACCCACCCCGTCCCTGATTTACACTAATGTTTCGTTCCCTAGTTTACTCGATTCTTCATCTAAACTATGTATCAAAGCAATTTATTATCCATTTTCCTCTCCCCTGAAGATCTCAATCTGAAACATCACCAGTCATGCTGATAAGAACTATGGGCTGTTGACAAGTTAGACTTTTGTTTATTTAACATTTGTTAATAGGGAAAGTTTGACTTGGAGCAAAGCCAATTTTCAGTGGAGGCCTGGGGAGAAAGGCTCCAGACATATGCCTTTGTAATGTGGGAGGAAACCAGAGCACCCAGAGGAAACCCACACAAATGCAGGGAGGACATGCAAACTCTGCACAGAAGGCACCCCAACCGAGAACTGAACCAGAAATCCTCTTGCTGTGAGGCAACAATGCTACCACTGCACCACTGCACTGTCCGTATTTTGGCATTATACATTGTGATGCTATACCCTTCAAATCTCCCATTTTTTTTCCATCTGTGGTTTTCCCCTTCGTCCTTTCTTTGTGCTTTGCCTTCACAGAACACAGCATTTAAGTTTAGAATAAATCTTATAGTGGTCCAAGCAAAATAAAAAAAAGTAGAAATGCAACTAAAAGCTCTTACACTCACATATACTCACCCCTATCAGGCTGCCTTACTCCTCTGTTTACATTGCAGTGATGCAAAGCTATTGATTTGGTGACATACAGTACATACCTACCTGCCTATACTCCTTTCATTGAACACTTTCAGGAAATTACGTCAAAAGCTTTTGTAAAAGTGAAGGCAATGAGGTGGGTAGAGCAGAGTAGCTACACACACAAAGGAGTAGGTTCAGATTCTTCCAGAACAATTAGAGACATACTTAGAAACAGCTCTGACCATATGCTTGTTGTTGTACTAGACATTACAAAAAATTATACAAAAAGTAAAGTTAATTCAGTGGAGGTAGGAATACAGAACATGTATTGAAGGGATGAATATGTAAGGTAGAAATAACACTAAAAGAAATCACTGCACCTGACAGAATCTGACTTTTCCTGCCAGTCATCTTTTTCCCCAGCTGGAGAAAAGCTGGAGAAAGTCAGTGAGCTGTGCAAGCAGGAAGACGTCTGACTGAACCTTAGCAGGTCTGAGTCTCCAGAGAGGTTCAATTGTATATGAGCTGAAACTTTCATCTAGGGAAGATAAAAAAAAAAAAACTTAGAAGAGGTAAACTGCTGCTAACAGAATCCTGAAGAAAAATAGAATGTTTCTAGCATTTGAGTCATCAAAGAAGATAATGACTCAGCCCAAAAATAATCTGGACTTTGTTATCTGAGGAAGGAAGCAGCAAAATAAAATTAATGTTAAAAAACATTTAATTTACATTTGTAAGTACCCATTTTCATGCTATAATTACTTTGTATCCAAATTAATAATACAGGAAACATCACGACTAAAGGCTATGTCAGAGCTGGTATTTCTATTAGGACATTAAATGCAAGTCAGAGCTGTGTCTGCCTGAGAGCTTTAAAACAACTAATTATTTTCTTTGTTGAAAATAAAACTCAGTAAACAAGTTGTGCTGTTGTTTTGCTATACTTCCATTTGGTATCTTTTGTGTGTATGTGTGTGTGTGTGTGTGTGTGTGTGTGTGTGTGTGTGTGTGTGTGTGTGTGTGTGTGTGTGTGTGTGTGTGTGTGAGTGTGTGTGTGTGTTACTTTCATCTTCCATGTAAAAATCACTTTCCTTTTGCCACTAACTCAGTACTGTAAAAGTGCAACAAATATTATTTTTATAAATCATATGAGAACACATTAACTGCAATTAAGGACCATTAAATTGAACTGTAGAGAGAATATGGACCTAAGTGGACTGACTGACAGCTCCAGACAAACAGAAGATGCTTCCAGAAATTTGAGCATATGTATATGCAGAAGTGCATTTTTTCCTTTTGTGTTTGGTATTTGGTATAATCTGAAGTTGCTGAGAGTTTTGTAGTGCTGAAGCAATTATGATCTTTGAAGTGGATTACATCTTGTGTCATGCATCTATCTTCTGGGAATGTTCTTTCCTTTGTAAAAACAGATGCAGAATATTCATAATCAGGTAATTTCTACAGATATACATATATATATATATATATATATATATATATATATATATATATATATATATATATATGGGTTCATGTCATTTGATCGACAGTTCATTTGATCGACAGTTCATTTGGTCGACAGTTCATTTGATCGACAAGCATTTTAGGTGGGGGGCTTCACCCCCCACACCTCCCAATGTGGGGGGCTGTGCCCCCCCCCAACTATATATATCAACTCCAGGGTCGCACAACATTGGGGAAGGGGGCAAATGCTTGTCAATCAAATGAACTGTCGACCAAATGAACTGTCGATCAAATGAACTGTCGATCAAATGACATGAACCCATATATATATATATATATATATATATATATATATATATATATATATATATATATATACACATAAATAAATAGTTCACCAAAGAAAACAGATGCTTAGACTATGAAATCTAAGAAAGACCTGTCAAGAATAAATGATAAACATGAACCTTGCTTGATCATTTATTAATCTCTGCCTTTCTTTGTCTTTAGTTTCTTCCACATTGTGAAAGAGGTGATAATGTGACATACATTTGGGATATCCTTTTAAAAACAAGACAGAAATACAAAGATTTTTGTGTACAAATGTTGTGACAATTAGTAAATACAAATATTTGCTCATATAAGGGGCTGGACAAGTCAATGGGCATGCATTTCATCATTTTCCTTTGTCAGAGTTGTTACATCTGCATGGCTGAAAGTTTAGTAATGGTCCGGAAGAATAATTGCTGGTGTGCCTAAGGTCATTTTTTATAGTTTTATGTGTTTTAACAACCAGCTGCCCCTTTGAACAGAGCAAGACAGTCCATGAGAAAAACAGTGTTTTTGTAAAAAGAAGTGCTGAATGTGACATGGAAAAAACTAAAAATCTGTTTATATATTATCCACATTATCTCTGCCTTCCCCTTATAGACGTTTTCATGTTAATATGTAGTAGTGAAGCATAGTAAACATTAAGACTATGTGCAGCATTTTGTTTAACCTTTGCTGTAGCTTTATTATTATTGTTTCTGGATAGTTCAATCTAATGAAGCACAACATTACCTATGATTACCATCAATATTCATTGCTGCCTTATGTTTGACACACTGGTGGGAATTTACAGACAAGTTTTGCCTGCAAAATGGTAATTTTAGGTTAGGTGCTACATGAAGAGGCTCATAGCCAGATATTAAGCATTGAACAGTACCAGCATAGCAAGCTAAGGACCTCGTAAGAAAACAGAAGTGTGACCATAACAGAACAGCAGCAGGCTTCTATATGGCAGGTACAACACTACAGTGGGTACATAACCAACATGGAGGAAATCACAGCAAAGTATGCTAGTGCAGCAAAGCTAACGTGTGCTGAACTCCTTAATGTAGGGATATTCACTGACTTCTCATGCTGAAAGAGCACATCAAGGAGCAGAGCAACCATGCGATAGATCAATGTGGCTATGTAAAATAAAATACCAACCCTGTCTATCATATGCAGGAGCAGTTACTTTAGTAAATAGGATCTTAGGAAAGGCGAGAACAGAAAGTAGTGGTAAAAACACAAGAGTAATCATAAAGTGTGAAAGCTAAGTGGGATTTTTTTTTGTATGGAAAAAGCTCCTTCTGTAAGATGTTCAAAAGAAGGGATGGAGAGGAAAGTAGTGAGATTTAGCTGCGAACAGGATATAGGGAGAATGGCAGGTAGTGATGGAGGACAGGCAATCAGAGAACACAGACTCAGGCAGGCAGGTGTAGTACACACTCAGAAGGTGGGGAGGACAGAGAATGGATGTAGATATAGCAAGACTAGTTAAGTGGTGATAAGTAAGGTTATACATGAACAAGGAATGTGGAATATCACATGTGGGAGGGGAAACATCAGGGTAGAACAGGATGTGATGGGTTCCTTCCAAGGTTGTATAATGGAACAACTGAAAGGAAAACAAACCCACTTGGGCAGCTGATGTTATGAGCCAGCTGTACTCCTGCTCACCCAATGAGCATGGCCTGCCCACCATATGACTCTATTACACACAAGGTCCTCAGCAGCCATGCCTTCTGTCTACTTTCCATAGAGAAGCCTTCACCATTCATCTTCTAAAAGGCAGACAAGGAAGACAAACGTAATAACTCCATGTCACCTCCAGCAGGGGAAAGATACAGCACTGGCAGCCATTTGTAAACTGGTAGTAAAGACAGTGGCTGATGCAGTCCAAAGTAACTCAGGTTTCATCTTCTCTTCTTCCACAACTAGCATGATAGAAGGATGATACAATGAGAAAACATTATCACACATCACAGAATTGCAGTTGTATAGTGAACGTTTGCCAATCTAATACATAGCCACTGCTGATAGATGTGCTCCTGCCATTGTGAGAGCCATCCATATCCAAATACCTCTTCCTTGCTGCTGGGAAATGAAGTATGTATTCTTATTAAGAACATGTGCACAACATTAAAGATGGTGGAAGACAATGGTACTAATAATGATGTTTTTAGATTTCTCTTCTATGCCCCTGCTTCCCCTTGCTGGAGCAGGTTGGGGTGGTACTGCTTCAGCTTGCAGTGTCTATCCAGGGTAGAACAGGATGTTATGGGTTCCTTCCAAGGTTTTATAATGGAACAGCTGAAAGGAAAATAAACTCACTTGGGCAGCTGATGTTATGAGCCAGCTGTACTCCTGCTCGCCCAATTTGCATGGACTGTCCACCATATGACTCTATTACACACAAGGTCCTCAGCAGCCAGCATTCTCCACAAACAATAGGTAGGAGACAAGGTGCAATGCCTTCTGTCTACTTTCCATAGAGAAGCCTTCACCATTCATCTACTAAAAAGCAGACAAGGAAGACACTCCTCAATGGAATAGCTGATGCTAGATGCATCACTCATCCATCCAGGTTATGCCAGACTTTCACTTTACAGAAATGAACACAGTAACTGCTAGACAGGTACATCCTGAAATTTCTGTACAGATGAAGAGAAACATCCTGTATCCATGGCTACTGACTCAGCTCTAGCCCAAGAGCAAAACAGCAACACTTTGCATATGGATGCATTTTTGTGACTGTAAATTACACATCACATAATGCAGCTGTGCACTGTGGTGCTAAGACACGGCATATCATCGCATCTTGTATTAAAGCATTATGGTTGTAAACATGCCATATGTTAAGGCACACTGGTCACATTTCGTGCATGCTCAGCTAGTGCTGATGTGTGCAGGTACCTCATGGACACTGGCAATGCTTTCCCAGACAGTGGCATACCTTGACTTCATTATCATAATTTCCTTTCTAAAATACATTTATTAGCATGATATAAAGCAATACACCATTTAGTGCAACAGCACTTACAACCATACTACTGTGAAATTTAAGAATTTCAGTAAAGCTTGCGTAGGCTTTGAGTTTCACAAAGTTGAAGAAAGATTCTCATCAAATAAAGTACTTCAACAAGAACAAACTGTGATGGATGTCAGTCATAGTGAGGCAGATGTTATGGTGCATGATTAAATGAGAACCCATATCACCGTCATGGCACTGAACCATCTACCTGTATCTGAGGGATGTAAGTCATGAATACCACAAACCTTGTAAATGGCATGCTACAGGGGGTATATGGTTTAAGGGCCATATGTTAGGCATGGGTACAGTATACAAATGAGAGGGGGGTAGACATGATTACCACTAACTGCAGTGAATAACAAATTGCATAAAGTGAAAAGTTGTAGCAGTAGGTATATGCCATTCAGAGTACGCAATGCACATAAACACAAACACACAGTGGCTGACATGTCACCCAAAGATTTACAGGTACTGCCATGGCCTCTCAAGGCAAGTTACAAAGGGTCTGTATTAGAACACCAAACATTTAAAATGTCGAGTGTTCTAATATCGATCCATTTTCAGTGAATGCTGAAAATATCGAAGAAGCAGAAAACCAAATTCTTTCCTAGGGAAAGAATTTGGTTGTCCGTTTCTGTTGCTTTGGTATTTTCAGCGCTCTGTTGGAAAGTTACAGTTTGGGTTCAGGTAAGTGTGCGATTGAGTGTGGGTTAGGTATGTGTGCGATTGTGTGGACATGAGGGTTAGGGCAGGTTAGGTGAGTTAGGGTTAGGACGCAGGTGAGGTGAGTGTGCTAATAGTGATGGACCTTAGGGTTAGGGTTTGGGTTAAGGTAAGTGGATAGTTAGTGGTGTGTGTATAGTTTAGTGTAGGGTTAGGTGTAAGACTTTAGGTGTATGTGAGTGGATTGCTGTTTGTTTGGTGTGCTTGTGTTGTGTGTATGTGTTTTGGAACAGAGAATCTTTTCCCTAGGAAAAATTCGCTATTCTGAACGTTCGATGTTTGTGGTATTTTTGATTGGTAGGGTTCGATATTAGAACACTCGATATTTTGAATGTTCGGTGTTCTAATATAGACCCAGTTACAAAGCTTGTCACCTATGTCTGTGGGCATTGTCCATGTCATTTTCTACACTGCTCATCAGGCTCAACAAGTGGAATGTACCACCATGAGGGTCATCTCAGATGGTGCCATAGTTCTACCCCTTTCCTGCAATGGACTGCACTGAACCCCAGCACTACAAGTCAACACAGAGGCCACTGCACAAGAGAGAGATGCGTGGCTTGCAGTATATGGGTCACAACTATATACTTGGTACTGCTAAACTGTGTCAATTCAGTAGCCTTTTTGAGGCCGGTACAGAAATGCACACATTCAAAGGGGAAGACATAGCAAGCCCTTCAGCTGCATCTGATGGGGTTAATGCATAACAAAGGAAAAAAAATCAAAGCTACCTAAAAGATGCCTGTGCTGCAAATGACACTCCATTCAGGTGATAGGAACAAAAGCAAGCTCAATGAACAGGCTAGTTGTCAGCAGACAGGGTGACTGAAAAGGGTATTAAAACAAAAAGCAAAGAAGCACTTTTGCACTGTGATAAATTAAAGGAAAGCTGACATACTTTTAAGCTACAGATGGTATGATGTGCTAGGATTAGAATTAATGAACTCAATCAAAATAATTTTCTTTTGCTGAAATGCCTTAAAAATAAATCTCTATTATTAGAATCAATGAAATAACTTGGTTCCAAAACTAAGTATATGCTATTTTGCCTTTCTTATCCAGCTATTTTAGCCATACAGCCAGTATGGTTGATTCTGAATTCCAAGCCCGAAAAGAGTTTTGTATTAATTAATTCTGAAACTGCAGAGAACTCTTGTGAGCACTGAAAAATTAAAAGTGAAGCTCTCAGCATTAGTCGGTGGTATTTTAGTACTATTTCCATATGGGAATAATCAGGTAACTGATATTCCTTTGACAAAGTCATTACTTTTGATAGGCTCTGAGGCAGGAAAAGTCAGCCTTCATCTGAAAGGAGAATCAGTGTATCTGTGCGTTGATGTGGGGGTGAGGCAGAGTCGATAGATTTACTGGGTTAAATGTGCAAATTATGAAAACGAGATGAAAATATATTTCTCGTTTCAAGTTTCTATTTAGAACATATTTGCTACAGAAATGTCACTGACAGGTTTGGATTCCTCCATCTAAAAGTGCATTAACCTTTCAGAAAGAGATGCATACCAAGAGAAGTAAAAGAGCTTTGAGTGAGTAATTTGTTTTCAGCTACCAAATATTAACCCCGAGTAGTGGGTGTAGCTACATCAGCATTAATTAATATTTCTGTATCTATCATCTGAAACTTAGGTAGCAGAATTTTCTTCAATTAAGTGCACTTACTACATCATTACTAGTAATGAACAATTTAATGAGAAAGAATTGTGTATATTTTCTTCACCGTACAAAGTTATTTTATTAGTAAACTGGCTTTCCATATACCCTTAGAGAATTGACTCAACAACTTTGCTGACAAGTCAGGCAGCAAAGAATATGTGGTCAAAGGTTTTGTTCAGTAAGTTAGCAAGTATTATCAAAGGAATTAATCTATGCATTATTAATTCATGACAAGTAGAGATATTACATGTAGCTGATTATTACTTGAAAACTGTGAAAAGAATTGTAATTAATATGCACTGTGAGTTTAGAATCACAGGTTTGGGAAAGACATGTATTTTCTTATTTTTCTCAAGCATTCATATTCTCACATATTACTTGTTTTGGAAATCATAACAGTGTGACCACGGCATCATTATTTGCAGATTTAATCATTTGTACTGCTCAGTTAATTAAAACCATACTTAGCAAGATGTTTATATACAAGTGGAAAAAGGCTGCTAATGAAAGTAATCTACAGCTTGCACTGACGTACTTGAATCATATACATAAAATATAGAATAAAGACCATTACCATTATACATAACGTAAGGACACTTTTGATATCATATTCTAAAATAACTCTGAAATATGCAGTCAACAGTATGATACCTATAAAGAAAAAAATAATAATGAAAATACTTATTTTGTTTTAGGAAACTAAGGCTGGTATTCATAGTTTGGGACTTTGCACATGCCTAGTAGTTATTTGCAAGTAGTGTCACTAGACAAATATGTGAAAAGCACAGTGTGGATCATTTGCAATGAATGAGCATAACCGCACCTCTTTTTGAAAACGTGCCCATTTATGCCAAAAGTGTAAAGTATGTAAAATTCAGCATTAGGAACTTGCAAATTAGTACATACAAGTTTGAGGCTTTGTATTACTTTGTTTTCAAGTATCAAAGTCTCATGTGGCTAAGAGCAGTAACATTTAAAATGTGTAAGGCATGCGGCAGACTGCACAGCATTCATAACTGAAATTTTTAAAAAAGAAAGGGGTTTATAATGTTTTACATAGTGGTAACCTTGCTTTTATTAATGAAGAGAATGTGGGAGATAGGAAAGTTTGTGAAAGGGGAGACAGAGGAGAACACAGAAGGAAAACATCAAGACGATTTGTGCTTGAAGAAGTGGGAGAGCAGGGGCTCCATGCTTTTGTCTGGCATATACACCCTAGTTTTTCAAGTGTATTTTGTGATAGTATAGTGTGTGAGCAATAGTTAATAGGGTGGTGAACAAAATATAAGGGAAGAAGGGCTGAAGAAGAGATGGTGCAGGTGCAGGAGTTCTCATTCCACAGTGCCACAAATACTTCTGCTGCCAAATTGTGGTGCAATGGTCCCAGATGTCGAGGGAGTAGGGAGTTGTGGTGGTGCAGTGGTCAGCACCAACTGAGACAGCATGTCTAAGACATGCTGAAAAAAGGCTTTGACTGGCTGACTGGATCTGTCCACTACCTGCTCCAGTGCATCCTCTACCAAGTTCTGAAGTTCCATTTCTGTGAGGGTTTCCAGGCTGCCACATGCCAGGTTGCTTGCAGGACCAGTGCCACAGCCCTACCCTGCAAGGATGTCCCCAGATGGGCAGAGGATGAGTTTTCCCTAACCTGGCAAGCATTTGCCTGTGCCACTTCTGAGGGATTTGAATCTGTAAAAAAAGTAAAATAAATCAGAAAGAAAAAAATAAAGGAGAAAGAAATGCATAAATAAAATAATAAAAACAGAAAAAAGGTGGGGAGAGACAAAAGAAAAAAATGTGCAATAAATCCACGTATCACGTTACATGCCACTTGATTTCTTAAAACAATTTTATATTATTACTTAAACTTTTATTGAAGTAAAATTTGCAAATGGTAAGTGCTTATGCATAGAATGGGAGTACTGATTTGTGAAGTGCTTGTGTACTTGAGAAGAATTATATGAACAGTGCTTATGCATACTTCACATGAATATATGGTAATTATTTGTGAGTACTTGAAAAGTCAATGTGCTCCTATCAATTCTGTGCAAGTTTCTGTGTTTGATATTCAGGACAGTACTAAAAACACCATTTATAAATATTGAATTTAATCACTTAAATGCAAAATAATGCAGTTTATACTGAAATATCCATTACATTTGCTTTCAGTAATGATTTCACTGCACCTCTTTCAGGTACAATGCACTAAAAGTATTTATTTAGAACCATTAAAGAAAACAATTTAAGATGGACTACTGCAATCATTCAGTGCAGTTTCCCTATTTCCATCCCTCAAACACCACTCTTAACTCAAGTACTACACCACAACCCTATCTACTAATTTGTCCCTCCATCCTTCCCCCCACCACTCCCATTACTAAAATAAAAATATCTCACCCCTCCCCTTTAAAAAAAACAAAAAAAAACGAAGTCTACTTACTCAAATTAAAACCCCATTACAAACCTCTACTTCCATCTGGTGACATTCATCCTAACCCAGGCCCCACAGACACTACCCTGAACAATAACCTCTCTGTATCTAAACCTGCCAACTCCTCTAACCCACAAAAATAAGTACAATTCTGCTCTATCAACATCAGGAGCCTTGTAAATAAAGTTCAAGAACTCCATGTTTGGATAGCTAACTATACACCTGACATAGTTACCCTAACTGAAACATGGTTAAAACCACACCATCTGGACAGTGAAATCATCCTTCCTGGCTTTAATATCCTTAGATTAGCTCGACCTAAAAGAAAAGGAGGAGGAGTCTCCATACTTTACTCCAATTGTCTCTCCCAAATCAGTCCCACACTAGACTTACCCTCCTTCTCACCAGCTGAACTCCTACTGACCAACTTCAAACTTAACAGCTTCAACACCATAACTGTCGCAGCAATCTATATTCCCCCTGGTGATAATATTAACATACTTGAGAACATCCTATCTCACCTCTCACATACCATTCACAATGAAATAATTATACTGGGAGATGTAAATATTGATTGGCTTGCAATACAAGCTCCCAACACTACTTCTTGTATACACCTACATGGGTTTGAGCAGCTAATTACAACCCCAACCTACATTAATAAATCTCACCTACCTAGCTCTCTTCTTGACTGGATATTGGTCTCCCACCCTCAAAACTATCATAACTCCCAAACCCTTCCAAATGTCCTCACCGACCACTGCCCTATAACAGTTACCAGACATACTCCCCACCTTACCAAACCTAACAAATTTATTACCACCCGCCCACTTTCTCATTTCTGTCCTAACTCCTTTATTCACCAACTCTTCAAAATTAACAGGGTTTTACCTCATCACTCTTCCTTTAGATGAAGCTGTTCACTCCTTCAACACTACATTCCTAAACATTAACTTCCTTGCTCTTCTTCGCACAATTAGAATCAAATCTAATACTGCTCCCTAGCTCACTAAATCTACCAGAACCCTCATGAAAGATCGGGATAGAATTTGGAAAATGTGGACTAAAACTAGAACCTCTTCTCTTCTTCAGAAATATAAAGAGCTCATAAATAAAATAAAAAAATGCATCCATTATGGCAAAATAAACTTCTATGCCAATCCTCCCTCTACTCTTAAATCAGACCCAAAGAAATTCTGGAGCTCTATTAAACAGACGCTTCATCCAGGAAACCCTTCCTCTCCTAACCCATATCCCAGTGCAACACCTGAAGACATAGCCAACAAATTTAACAATCATTTTATAAACTCAGTAACCTCCATAATAAATTCTCTCCCCCAGAAACAACACTAGCATACCCACAAACTCTATATCTCTTCCAAACTCTCCTAACTCCATCTGTCTAAAAGCAGTATCAACTATGTGAAGTCATTACTCTCTAAACATAAACCATGCTCCCCATCTGTTGACAAGCTACCCTCTTACTTCCTGCAGATTGCCTCTGAACCTCTTGCCTATCCTGTATCCATCTTAATCAACCGATCCATTTCTGAATCCTATGTCCCCACTGTATGAAAGAATTTCTTTACTCTAGCCATTCACAAAGGGAGCAACTCCTCAGACATATCCAACTTCAGACTGATTGCCATACTCTCTCCACTCTCAAAAATCCTAGAGAAATGCATTCACAAACAGGTAATGCATTACCTTCACCAGGAAAACCTTCTCACACCCACACCACATGGTTTCCATCCCAAGCATAGTACAACTACTGCACTCATATCATTCATCAACATAGTCTCCCTAGCTCGTGATAACAATAAACTTATCTCATGCCTATTTCTTGACCTTTCTAAAGCCTTTGACACTGTCTCTCACCCACTCCTTCTAGATAAACTCACTAACTTACATTTCTCTCCCCCTACTATTTCCTGGTTCTCCAGCTATGTCTCTACCCACCAGCAATCAGTTAAATGGCTCTCTGCACTATCCTCCCCTCTCACTGTACAAATCGGAGTCCCCCAAGGGTCCATACTTGGACCACTACTCTTTAATATTTTCACCAACTTGCTCTACTCCTCTTGTCCCCAGTCATCTCTTGTGCAATATGCTGATGACTCAACTGTTATAACCATTGCTGACAACCCATCTGACCTCCACTCAACTACCCAGGCATCCTTCCACATCACTGAGACTTGGCTTAGAGATAACAAACTAATACTTAATCCAAAAAAAACTAAGCTCCTACTCTTCCTCCCTAAAAACATCACCACACTCAAAAGTATATTTACCATCTTATCCTGCAACAACACTATCATCTCAGCTGAATCTAGTACTGAATTGTTAGGTTTTACAATAAATGATCAGCTTAAGTTTGATCTCCATATTACTAACTCAGTAAAAAGAACTCATCAGAAACTTGGACACCTTTTCCATAGCAAGAAATACTTAACTAATACTGCCCAAATAACTCTCTCCCAGGCTTTATTACTCCCAACACTCCTGTACAGCTGCCACATTTTCACAAACCTAAATTCTACACTTATTTCCAAGCTTGAAACCACCTATAATAAGATTGCCAGATTTGCAGCTAACCAGACCTACAAGTCATACCACTGCTTAGCATTACAGCAATTAGACTGGCTAGAATTCCCTCAGCTGCTACAACTATACCAACTACAAATCATCCACTCTATTCTCTATATACCCTCCTTCTACTCCAGCCTCTCCACTATCATATCCAAATATTCCCCTGCTAGGACACTACACAGCTCAAATCAAGAATTATTAGACATCTACAAACCCAAAACCAAAATAGGCTGCCTTCTCTATAACTATAACCCAGCTACATCCTGGAACCAAGTCCCCTTGGAAATAAAATCCCTCCAGCATAACAAAAGTTTCAAATTAGCCACAAGGAAATATCTAAAAACAAAGTGGTCTTGCTACTGTAGCCAACCACCCTGAAATCATTATTTCACCATCTCACTCTTAATGTATCTCTAACACTATTCCCCTGCCTCTTCTACCTCTTCCCTTCCTCTATCTCCAACCACTCTTAATTCTTACAGCTCAAAACAACCTACCTGTCTAGTCTATTTTCTATACTCTACTTCCCCTACATCTGCCACTAGCCATTCTTACTTTCCTTTCTTGTTTCCAAACTCCTATACAACTAGATCCTACCCACTTTAAATAAGCATCTGCCTAACTATTAACTAATTTTGCTCTAAGCAGCTTAAATAATATTATAACTAGTCACATTTTCTTCTGCTAATTGTTTAAAACCTTGTTTGTAACAACTCACATACTTGCCTTCCAATTGTTAATACTCTGTGTAACTGAATTGCCTGAGGAGCTTTTTTTCTCTCCAGGTCTCTGCTTGTAAGATCCTATAGCTGATTGTTACTACTATGTTACTAAAATTTAATAAATTGTTTTCTAGTCCTGAGGAGCTTTTCTCCCTGGGTCTCTGCTGAAAATGAGCCAAAAGCTCAGCCAGACTAACCCGGTTAACAAATGTAAAATAAATAAAATAAATAAATAAAATAAATAAATATTCACTGACATATGTGTCAGTCTTGTTTACAGTAAAGTAATGATTTCACTGCATTTACGAAAGGTAAGTGGTGCATACACTTTTATGCACATTAAGAAATACCGTAATTGCGTACTGACATATACATCAGTATTAGTTTCAATAATATAATGCATAACCAGTACTAACGCAGATAAGATTAATATAATATACATACACACACACCCACACACATATATATGGGTATATGTGTGCATATCTCTATCTTTCTCTCTCTCTCTCTCTCTATATATATATATATATATATATATGTGTGTGTATATAAATATATATATGTATATATATATATATATATATATATATATATATATATATATATATATATATATATATATATATATGTCTACTTTGATCCACTGAAAACTAATTTCACTGAATTTCAAAACACTCACACCAAATCGCTGAAAGATTAAATCACTGAAACTCATTTTACTGAATCATATTTCGTACTGTTTGGCAAATAGAATATATATGCCCTTTTCCCCACTGTAGTGCAATCCTGGAGTTGGTATATATAGTTAGGAGGGGTGTGGGGGGCATAACCCCCCATCTACTTTTGGTTTATTATTGTTAGCTCTCAGTGAAATGAGATTCATAAATATAAAAGCTACACCCCCACACCCCCCAATATGAGGGGGGGGTCTCTGCTCCCCAACACCCTCCCTAACTATATATACTAACTCCAGGATCACACTACAGTGGGAAAAAGGGCATATATGTTTTATTTGCCCAACAGTGCTTACATTCAGTGAAATGTGATTCAGTGAAATGAGTTTTCAGTGATTTGAGCTTTTTTTTGAGGGTGAATTGAAGTTTAGTGAAATTAGTTTTCAGTGATTTGAGCTTTTTTTTGAGGGTGAATTAAAATTTAGTGAAATGAGTTTTCAGTTATTTGAGCTTTTTGAATTGAAATTTAGTGAAATGAGTTTTCAGTGATTTGAGCTTTTTTTTTAGGGTGAATTGAAATTTAGTGAAATGAGTTTTCAGTGATTTGAGCTTTTTTTGAGGGTGAATTGAAATTTAGTGAAATGAGTTTTCAGTGATTTGAGCTTTTTTGAGGGTGAATTGAAATTTAGTGAAATGAGTTTTCAGTGAATCAAAGTAGACCCATCTCTCTATCTCTCTATCTCTATCTCTATCTATATATGTGTGTGTGTGTGTGTGTGTGTCTGCATGTGTGCATGTATATGTTTGTGTGTGTGTGTGTGTGTGTGTGTGTGTGTGTGTGTGTGTGTGTGTGTGTGTGCGCGTGTGTGTGTGTGTATATATATATATATATCTATATATATATATATATATATATATATATACAAAATCAATTTAACAAATATTATTGTAAGGAAATGTTATAACTTACAAATAGATTCAATGAGCCTAGCTAGTCTTTGTTCCTGCTGCCTATTCTTATACCAGACAAGGGGTGCTGAAAACTTTTAAACCCAGCCTAAAAGGGAATGATGTGGAGCCATGAAACTTACAAGTTATTCAGCATATTCTCTCCAAAGTTCAACACACTTGGCACATTTTGTCTGCAGTTTCTGTAAAAAAAGTCTGAAGTCTGTTCAGTGAAATACTGCTTTGCTGCAGTCACCTCCAAATTACTCAGAAATTGCTGCCCTTTCTAACTCTTTTTAAAGTTTGGAAACAGGAAATAGTCAAATGGAGCAAGATCTGGTGAGTAAGACAGTGAGTCTATGCACGTAAACCCTACTTTTGTCAAAACATCCATCGTTTTGCCAGCCTTGTGAACAGGTTCATTGTCTTGTAAAATCAGAACTCCTTTCTGCAGCTTCCCTCTCTTTTTTTCTTTAAATCCCTCCTTTAATCAGTACAGGAAGTTACAGTAGTACTCTGCATTAACTGTTTGGACCCTTGGAAGATGGTCATTACAACATCTTCTTAATCCCATAACACTGTGGTCATAACCTTTCCTGCTGACTTTTGGGTCTTGGACTTCTTTGGCCTTGGTGAACCTGAGTGGTGCCATTGCATGGACTGTTGTTTTGTCTCAGAATCATAGTGATCTAACCATGTTTCACTAACAGTAACAAGTCATTCCAAACAGTTGGCACCAGCTCGATGAAAATGAAACAAAATCAACTTGTAATTGTCCACTTGATCTCTTTTCTCATTGGCATTCAAACAGTTGGGCACTCACTCGGCTGACAGCTTCTGCACACCCAGCTCCTCATGGATTATAAACCCAACACATTCCCTGAATATCTATAGTGTCTCACCAATTGTTTTAGCCAATATCTGCTGGGCAGAGTTTGGAATCTCCTTCCAGCTGACATTACTTCGCTCTCCTCCCTTTGCCAGTTTAAAACCAAACTCAGACAACACCTGGTGCTAAGCTGGCTTTGCCACTGTAACAAGCCTGGTTAACCCTCCTCATAAATGTATATAGTATATTACTTTCTGCCTACTGTCAATGTTTTCCCCTGACTTAAACCAGGGATAACTATACTTGTGAATTTGCCTATCTCATGTTTTCATGTATACTCTGTAAATAACTTACCTGTAATTATGTTATATTTTTGACTCTGACTACCTTGGAGCTTTTCTCCTGGGCCTCTGCTGAAAATGGACGCATCCAGTTGGACTATGCCGGGCAACAAATGTAAAATAAAATAAAATAAATAAATAATAAATAAATCTGCCAAAATCAGGTCATGGACATGGTCAACAATTTCAGGAGATGACACCATTTGAGGCCTCCCAAAACTTGCTGCATCTTTGGCCTCAAAATCTCCATGCTGAAAGTTTGAGCACCACTTCTTCACAGTTGAGATAGAAGGGAACTTGCCATTAAATGTTTGGATCATATATTCATGCATTTCCTTTGGAGTTTTCATCTGCAGGAATAGGAACTTCATGATGGCTCAGAATTCCACAGTTTTTGTTGACATGGTTCAATCAGAGATCTGAAACTATGTTAGAACATAACATTGAATAACCCTCTTTTCAGCTATAGAGGCAAAATAATGCTCAGAGTTTAGAAAGTTAGTCGGGTTTACAGCTTTTCTTCACCCCCTTGTATCTGTTCCTCAGCTGTAAACAGAAGACTGTGATGGTACCTACTCTGGGCCAGTAATCAAGGAGCCTCAATCTCACCACTGATACTAGTGAGTGACAGTCACTAGAAACAAAAATGGATACACTCAGTATTTTCAGATGCAGCTCTCTGCACCAAGCACAATTTCCCTTAAGAGCACACAGGGAGCACATTCCAGATCTGGGGCTGGACTCTCTCTCTCTCTCTCTCTCTCTGTCTCTATCTCTTTCTCTCTCTCTCTCCAGCCCCATAAAAGGCTCCACACTGACCATGTTGGACCTATGTCCCTGTTCCAATAGCTGACACACACACTTGGATATTTGATTTTCATACACACACACTGTTAGCTGCCTGTCGGGTGCCAGGATCTGCCACATAACACAAGCACTCAGGTCACTCCAGAACAAGTACAAATATGACTCTGTCCTTGTCCATGTTGGTGTGAATGACCTGAGCCGTACCTCCCTGGACTACATGAAAAAAGACATGGAAGAGCTCTCTGATCATGTAGCCCAGGCCGGTATGACCCTGACCCTAAGTAGCATCCTGCCCTCACCAAGAATGATACCACAGTATAGAGAAAAAAATTATCAATTTCAACAATTGGCTAAGCTTCTGGTGTCGTTCAAAGGGGTTCCAGTGTCTGTCAGTCTGGGATGACATGCTCGACAAGCCACACTGCTTTGCTAGAGATGACTTGCGCCTCTCACCCTTAGGCTTTCGAATACTGGCCAAGGCTCTTGCCACCCCCATAGTGCCTTTTTTAGGCAAGGCTCAAAAGACAAACCCACCGCCGTAACTAGCACAAGTAACAAAAAAGTGAGGGTAATGCTACTCAGTGCCAGAATTCTAAACCTCAAAATGCACGCACTCAAGGCACTCCTCAGTTTGGAGAAAATCGATATATGTGCAGTAACAGAAACCTGGTTTAAGGCTCCAGAGAGCACCCCAGCACTACCAAGCTACAACTCATACCATACATTTTGGCCACAAAACCTGGACCAAAATACAAAAGGCAGGGGAGTATCCATATTCATCAAGGATACCCACACCTCAAGGCTAGTGGCACAGCACAATGCTTCAGAGATCATCCACGTGCAACTAACAATGGGCAAAACTGCTATTCAAATTATAGCTTGCTACAGATCACCCACCATGTCCCAGGACCCCCAATCCACATTCCTGGAAACACTGGGAAGCATAAAGGTCCTACCAAACACCCTGATATTGGGTGATTTAAATTACCCAGACATTAACTGGGAGAACTACTCAAGTACAAACTCCCTTGCCCAACATTTCGTAGAATTTATAAACTCAAACACCCTGGATCAATTGGTCAACACCCCCACCAGAGGTGACAACATATTGGACCTGGTCATCACCAACATGGGCAACTGGTGTTCCACACCGGAAGTCAACCCCTCACTGGTTAGATCTGACCATAAACTAATCACTCTGGATATCCACATCCCACCACAACCCCCGGTCAAAGAAACCACTGTGAAAAACCTTTCAAAAGCAAACTTCACGTTACTTAAGACCAAGTTGGGAAGTTTCAAAGCCCCCATGCTAAAGGATAACGCTGTCCAAGCTGCAAAATCCTTTACTAATGCACTCTACGGGCACCTACAAGAATGCACATATTGTGCTATCCCAAACAAAACCAAGACTCACTCCTCCAAGAAAAGGAAACCAGTCTGGTGGACCCTTGCCATAAACAAGCTATACAATAGAAGGAGGAAACTAGTACAGAAAAGAGTAAAATACCAAGAAGGGAAGACATCCCTGATCAGTATCAGCAAGAAACTATGTTCCCTCATAAAATCATCCAAGGCTAGCTTAAAAAAAAATTGCCATGGACTCCAAAGAAAACCACAAGGCATTCTTTAGCTATGTCAAGAATCTAAGTGGCAATTCTCAGATCTGCTCAGAGTTAGTGCAGAATGGCACAAAATACACTGAACTGACTGATATAGCCAACATCCTGGCAGACAGGTTCAGTGCAAACTTCACCCCCCTCTCACCCCCAAAAGGGCCCATAACTATACCAGAAGAATGTAGTGCACCTGAAATCACAGACACTCAAGTTAAAACAGCCCTCTCCAAAGCCAAAAACACAGCATCAATGGGATTGGACGGTGTCCCAGGCTGCGTCCTACACGAGCTCAAAGATGAACTAACCCCTCACCTAAACACACTGTTTAAACTCAGCCTCTCCACAGGCTATGTGCCCACAGAGTGGTACACAGCAACAGTTATTCCACTCCACAAAAGTGGAGCCACAACAGACCCCGGGAAGGATCGCCCTATAAGCCTGACTAGCTTGGTCTGCAAAGCTATGGAGTGCATCATCATGGATCTCATTAACAGAGACATTGGAAACCTCCAAACACTGGACCCTACCCAGTTCGGCTTTGTTAAGGGCATATCATGCCTCCTAAACCTGGTGGACTTCTTTGAGACAGTTACCAAGGCTATAAATGAGGGAAAGGTGGTCCACACAGCCTACCTAGACCTTGCAAAGGTCTTCAACACCATTCCCCACTCAGGTATTATAGACAAGCTCACCAGCCTGAGCATAAACCCCTACGTCACGAGATGGGTTGCCAACTGGTTCATGGACAGAACCCACATGGTAAGAGTTGCGGGAGCTAGGTCTGACTCTAAACCAGTTGCAAGTAGTGTTCCCCAGGGCTCAGTCCTAGGACCCCTCCTATTCGGCATATACTTCTCAGAGGTACAGGCTAGCACAGGAGGACTATGGCTGACCAAGTTCACAGACGACTGCAAACTAGGGGCTATAATGGACTCTCCGGCTGACACAGACATCCTCCAAAAGGGTCTCACTGAGACAGATACCTGGTGTCAAAACCATGGCCTCAAGCTAAATGCCAGAAAGTGCATAGTCATCCCCTTTGGAAAAAACAAAGTACCCACAAACTACCACATAGGTGGTAGCCCCCTAAATACGGAAGACGTAATAAGGGATCTGGGGACCCAAGTTATAGGTGCTTATTGGTTGGTACTAGGCTAATTGCCCTTGCGAGCCATTTTAAGCCTAGCCAATTATCCCTTGTGAGACTCAAACCCTGCACCATGTGTTTGCAAGGCAAACACCTTAACAATTAGGCCACCCTCCCAACCCTGATAGTAACCTCTCCTTTGATAATCACATTGCCAAAGTGGTTAGAAAATCCTTCTATGTGGCCCACCTACTCACAAAAGAGTTTGCATCCAGATCAAAAGAGGTCATTGGGCCCATCTATGCATCACTCATCAGACCCATCATAGAGTACAATGCCCCATTTGGGATATACATTACAAGACACCTGCAACAACTGGAAAGACCACAGAAGTACCTCACCAAGAGGATCACTGGCCTCAAGCAGATGCCCTATGCAGCTCGACTGAAGAAACTCCAGCTGTACTCGGCTGCATACCACCTACTCAAAGGTGATCTCTGCCTGACATACAAGGTCATGACCATCCCAGATTTGATGGACATTCTCCACCTAAAGAAAACTATATTCCCTCAAGCCACACACTCCAGGGATCTAAACCTCACCGCAACAATAAATAGGATGTGCTGGAGGGATAGATTCCTGTCCCAGAGACTTCACATGCTCTGGAACAAGATTCCAATCTACATTAGGCAGAGCTCCTCGCTAACCCTCTTCAAGATAAACCTTGATGAGTGGATGGAAAACAGAAAATTTACCCCAGGGATCACTTCAATGGCTCTGCTGGACAGAGGCACAGGGAACTAATCTAAGGGGGTGGCGAAAGCCAACACATTCCGCTAGGCTTATAAATGCCTTCGGGCAGATAGTCTAGTACTTACCTATGAACCTATGAACACACACACACACACACACACACACACACACACACACACACACACACACACACGCACACACGCACACACACACACACATGCACACACACACACACACACACACACACACACACACACACACACACACACACACACACACACACACACACACACACACCTGGGAAAGGTTGGCAGAGATTTACCAGCTGTGCCTTTCTGCCCAGACTATAAGGTAATTACACTGCCACCAATCAGCTTCTCTAAGGCTCTTACAAGGGTGGCCAATTATACTGAGTAAAATTAATACTAATACAAATGGTACAGTTTGATCAATGCAGCAAGACTTTTAGGAGTGGTCACATTGTTACTAAAATAATCAAAAGGACTATTAAGATGCTAAAAGTATTCTCTAAAAGACCATCCACAGTGAAATGTATATAAATATTTAATAAGAAATAATAAAATAGAAAACATGAGAATACAGAATATCTAGTTACAATAAACACCATAGTTTCAATCACACAAATATAGATTCATACACATGCAGAAAAACAATACTTATATAATCTCATTTTATTTTCCTGACTGACTAAGGAATTACTGTTCCCTGGTTAAGTTACTTACTACAGCAAGGCAAGATGCTGAGTGTTGAGTTGCTTAACACAGCAAGGCCAGATGAGGTGTGTGGCTCTGTGAGGTATCTGTGAGAGATCTTTCCTGTCAGGTAACGAAAAACAAAGTGCTACTTTTAGAGTTCCATCATATCTCTCACTAATATCCAAAAATCTCATTCCAGTGTTGGTTATAGAATGATATCACATTTGCTTACCTGACTCTGGTACAATACACACCCAGAGCTTTGCTAAGATTTGTTGCAGCATCTGAAAGCTATAAAACTATTTAAAAAACATTCACCCTTCCAGGGTAGCAATTAGTTCTCCCCTAAGGTCAATACAGTAAGATTCCTAGTCCTAGTTTTCCCAGACATTTTTTCCTCTGGCTACTCAGACCTCAAAGATAAAATCTCTATGACCTAAACCAATGCATTTAATTTTCAACCTATTTTTCAAACTTAGCTGGACTGAGATTAACCTATTCCTTTTCAGAATTCTCTGTTAAAACATAGACATTTAATCAGTTATAATAATACTGTCTGACATACATATATATCTGTTTTCTACCCTGCAGGGCCCACTGTTGATGTATTTTTAACACAAGCCACTTTACAAATACATTTTTAACACAAGCATCTGTACAAATCAGTGTGATAGTCAAATGACATAAAATTCTTTACAAAACTCAAGCTAGCTATGCTGGCATATGTTACACATGTACTGTCCTACTCTCCCTGGCACAGATGGCACTACCTCATTTTATCACAAAGACATACGACGATTCTTGTTTAACTATATTTCAAATTGTCTCTCTCACTATATATATATATATATATATATATATATATATATATATATATATATATATATATATATATATATGTGTGTGTGTGTGTGTGTGTGTGTGTGTGTGTGTGTGTGTGTGTGTGTGTGTGTGTGTGTGTGTACAAGGCAATGTGGGATGAATGTTGCTTTCAAAATGCTATGATGTGAATGTAGCACAGTGTTCATGCAGAAGTTATTCACACACTGTGAAACATATCAATTCATGGAAGCTTGTGTTTCCTTTGCTGTATACATGTGTGTGATTTGAATCAAGAACTACTTATTTCTCAGTATCCTGGTCACTCAGTTGGCAGAGAACCCCTCACCCCCCTTCTCTTAACCTCCACTTTGACTAGGGTGTGATGCCTGTCTGAGACTTCAGCCATATTGTGCAAGCACTATTAGTTTTGAAAAAAAAAACAACTGTTTTAAGCAATTGTTATAGTAATATTTGTGTGCCCTAAGCAAACAATAATTTATTTGCCAAATCTTGCACGTAATCTAAATAGTAATTCAGTTTATGCAATGATAAATTAAATTATGTTGTGTAGCTGCAAACATATTTTCCCCATTCTGTATAAATACATGCAGAAGTACTTCTTGTAATCCATGGCAGCTATGTCTTTGATTTACAGACCTATATATGCAGATTATTAGTCAAATATAAATATGTTACATTTACATTTATTCAGAAAATTATGTTAACACATAATCAAATATTTGCATTTATGAGTGTACATATGTTTCAAACTTCCTTTGGCATAATATTTGCAGTTGCGCATAACTTTTTCAGCAAATACTTTTATTTAAGTAAACTTGTTATTCATTTCTTATGCTGAATATTTGTTTGACTAGAGGTTTTATTTTTTTTAATACATTTATGTTGAATATGACCCAATAAAATAGTGACAAGTAAAAAAAATTGTACTTACTACAAAACTCTGACTTTTTCTTAGTTAGCTGGTATACCCTTTCAGCCAGGTCGTCAGGTCAATACTTCTGCAAGTCATCATATTGGTCATGGAAAACTTACAGCATAATAATTGTCTGCTTGTCAGACCAGCTTGGAGCATGGACCTGTATTTATAAGTAATGCCATGATGCAAAGTGCCATAACCAGAATGAAGAAAGGAAGAGGTTTGGAACCAATCCTTTTGGGGTATGACATCACCTTAACCAAAGCCAGTTAAATAGCAGTGGCATTATACCAGGTATTAATATTATTGGCAAGTCTGGTTTAACAAAAATGCTTTGCCGCATACATTTTTTTCTTAAAGGAAAGAATTTACATTTCATTTGCATGCTGGATTAAAAAAATGGAAAGTATTGGATAACTGTTATGTGTATGATTTACAATCACCACTGCTTCTGCTGGTTGCTGTATAAGGTGCATTTTTTTGAATATTAAACACAAATGCAATTTGTGCTTGCTTTATGCAGTAAAACAGCAGTTATACTTTTTTTGATTTTTTGGGGGGGAGGGTAGTATATATTACCATGTGTGTTAAGTACAAGTTTTGGGAACTGATGGGATGTTTGAGAAGCTAAGGTATGACAGGTGATGTTAAATGGGCAGGGATTACACTTCATGTTGGTGCACATTTTCATTCGGATGACTCCATTTTGTCAGTAGCCATACTCTGATTTAGGTTAGTCTAGGGCCATTTGCTCATTACCATGGAAAGCTGGGAACTGCTGAGGAATGCCGTGGACTGAGGAGCTGTCCACAGCACATTAATATCAGTCTAGGCCTTCAGTCATTATCATGCAGGAGCAATGTATGCCCATAAATATCTGTACACATTTGCATATTAGTACAATTCATAGAGATATATAAAAAAGGCCTCACTTGTGTTGAACATGAGTAAATGTCCATGATCTTACACAGAAAAGTTGAACATCACCGTATTAATTTGCCATTACTCCAGTTAGGCGGCAAATGTTTTAGGTTACCACAGATGTCTTAAAGTATGCAAATAATTTAAAAATATTATAATTTAATAAAAAACACTTAAAATTTGTAAAATTAGTGAGTTAAGAAATATTACTTTTACATATATAATGTGCATATTATGATGCCAATGAATGATTACTGTAATTACTGTCCTTTATAAGTTGGATTTCAGTACAGCAGCAGTGGAAATGATTAGTTATAACTGACAATAGTCATTACTTTGATATCTTTTAGTGACTGTGCAAACATGGTAGAAATGTAGTCATTTAATTGTGAAGTTCTGCACTGGTAAGGATATTTTGCTTAGCATAACATGTATATGTCTTCACTGGGAGATTTCTGAGTGACAGTGGTGAATAAAAAACAACAGTATTATGAATACATGACAATGGTAGAGGGTAGGGGAAGGAAGAATTATGTCAAAAACTAATTGCTTTAATTACCTGTATGCACATATCACAATTTTACTAGGCTATATTGAGGTATCTATACATAATTATGTGGTTTGTGTTAGGTAACATTTTTATATGAGGGTTGTAGGCACACTTGGCCATTGTTTTGTAGTTTAATAGCTGATTACATCAAAAACATTTCAGTGTGTGACTGTGGCCCCTTTTTTAGCATGCAGTAATGATGGAAAGTAAGAGATTAAAGAAGAGAAAGGAAACTTTAGCCATGAGGAAAACTGCACCCTCATGGTAGCCCTTAGGACATATGGGAAACTTCTATTTGGAAAAGAATGGCACAAACAAAGCCAGGGAACCTTGTCGGCTAGGCTTGCATAGGCCCTTGGGATGATAGCCTAGTACCTACCTGTGAACCTATGAACCTATGAACAAGCCAAGAGAACCAAAGCCTGGAATCAACATTAATGCAGTGGATGGTAAAACGTACACATTAGCACAATGCAAGAAGAAGGCAAATGATATGGTATGATGTGGTAGAAGCATGGCCAGGTAGAATGCAATTTCTAGTACCACTGTGGGATGAGTTCCAAAACTTATTTAATTAATATCATATGAGGAATACCTTCTATGCATCTATGGGGATATCTGTGACACAGAAGATGATGTCACTAAAATTATGAGTGGTGAAGTGGACACTGAGTATTATCAATGTCTGCAGTAGTGATATTTGTCTGCACATGAAGGTTGGTTTCAAAGCAGTAACATATATTTATAAAGAGAATTGAATACGGATGAGGAATGATCATATTAAATACATGACTATTACCTATTATTTGATGAACCTTCTACATCAGCACAGAATGGCAACAAAGATAGTGTGCATGGAAAGAGTCCCACTCAATCCTTTATAAACATGTAGCAGTGCATGCTATTTCATTATTAGCAATGTTTTCAAATCATTTTTACAGGGTCAGCATCAGTAACAGTTTGAATATATCAATAAATTTGGAGGATAGCAGCAGAATGGGAGTTGGAATGCTGAGAATGATAATATATTTGCATTTATGAGGCAGCCTGAAAAAAGTGTCAGGCAGTCCACAAGTTTAATGCCAGGATCTGAGAACCCTCAACATGTTAGCAGCTCTGCAAGAACTGACAGTGCATCACAAATTCATGCACATAATAACATTACACTTACCCTTGCGCAGGAGGAACGACCATGTACCTCAACACTAGAATCCCCAAATCCAGACAGACACTTTCAGGATGATAGCAAACATTCAGAGGTTACAGTTTCCACAGAAACTAGCACAGAACAAGGTACAGGAATTTGTTACAGCTACCCCAGGAAACACAAAAAAACATTGTATGCCCAGCAGAAAATGTGCTTTGATATTGTTATGTTTCAAAGCACTACCACAGAAAGTCAGTTAGAAATGGTCCTCAAGGGTATGCATGAGGCTTTCCAGCACTACTTGGAAATGGCAAAGAGTTGGGATACTGCTTTGATCACATTGATGTGTAGCATGGTGGCACAACAAGCATCTGTGGCAACCTCCATTCATACACTAATTAGGACATGCCACACTCAAGATGGAGTCAGTCTTGCAAGGGGAAGAGGATGGCATACTGGTCAGACATGTGGAGGAAGATCACATGAGAATACAATTGCTTCTTAGGAAAGTACTGTAAGTAGTTTGGGTGAAGAAGCACAACGGATCTCATGCAGGCCTCATGAGTGCTCATGTACACCTAGCAGAACCTTGTATCCCAGGATATGATCACAGTTATGTAGCACTGTCAGATTAGTATCTGCAAGATCACCCACATCAAGTAGGTTGTGACATTGGGTCAACTCACCATCCAGTTCTCAAGACAACCCCTCTTCAAAATCACTTGCTCCATCACCCAACCAATCTTTAGGAGATGTCTATGATTCATTTGATCTTGACCTACTGTGAGTCATGTTTGGTAATTTTTTCAACTTACACTTTCTCTTTTACCTTCTAAGACACAGATGAATGTTTAACTTGAAGGAGAATAAGATATATAAAAAAATATATTATATATATATATATATATATATATATATATATATATATATATATATATATATACAGACACACACACACACACACACACACACACACACACACACACACACACACACACACTGAATATAAAAAGTGTACACACCCCTGTTACAAATGCCAGCTTTTGTGATATAAAAAATTAGACCACAATAAATCATTTCAAAACTTTTTCCACCTTTAATGTGACCTGTAACCTCCACAATTCAATTGAAAAACACAAATCTGTTAGGCAAAAAAATATAAAAAATAAAAAAACATAAGCTAGGTTGCATAAGTGTACAGACCCTTAAACTAATACTTTGTTGAAGCACCTTTTTGATTTAATTACAACATTCAGTCTTCTTGGGTACACACCTGCTATCAATTAAACAGACTAATTAATCCCAAATAAAGATCAGCTGTCCTAGTAGGATTTTCCTGACATTTACTTAGTTGCCTGCTACAGCAAAATCCATGGTTTACAGAGAGCTTACAAAGCATCAACATGATATCATTGTTGTAAAGTGTCAGTCAGGAGAAGGGTACAAAAAAAATTCCACAGCATTGGATATACCTTGGAATACAGTGAAGACAGTCATCAAAAAGTGGAGAAAATATGGGACAACAGTGACATTGCAAAGAACTGGACATCCCTACAAAACTGATAAAAAGACAAAACAAAAACTGGTAAGGGAGGCTGTCAAGAGACCTACAGCAACACTGAAGGAGCTGCAGGAATTTCTGGCAAGTAATGGTTGTGTACTACATGTGACAACAATCTCCCATATTCTCCATATGTTTGGACCATGGGGTACGGTTGTATGACATAAGCCTTTTCTTACACAGAAAAACATCCAGGCATGGCTAAAATTTGCAAAACAATACATCAAATCTCCCAAAAGCATGTGGGGAAATGTGTTATGGTCTGATGAAACCAAGGTTGAACTTTTGGCCAGAATTCCAAAAGGTACATTTGGCGCAAACCAACATTTTGCATCACCAAAAGAACACCATCCCCACGGTGAAGCATGGTGGTGGCAGTATCATGCTTTGGTGTTGCTTTTCTTCATCTGGAGGGAATTATGAACAGTTCCAAATACCAGTCACTTTTGGCCCAAACCTTTGGGCGTCTGCTAGAAAGCTGAAGATGAAGAGGAATTTCACCTTTCAACACAACGATGACAATGCTTATTGACAAGATTTACTTTGATTCATGTTTTGATGTTTTACATAACATTTCACTGCTGGTTGTTGAAAAGGGATATGTTTTAGGTACGCAAGTTCTAGCTACCCCAAGAGGCCTAGACAGCTATAAATTTATACAGACTGAAGAGAGGGAAATCCTGAGCATATCTTAACAACCCTATCTTGGTTTGTGATTTTTGTGGAGTTGAGTGGTAAGAGAAGTTTCATTTGAGTTTATATTGTATGTGTTATCACTGTTTTTAACTGTTTGTAGGTAGGAAGGGACTGCTTATTAACAAGATTTATTTTGATTCATATTTTGTTATTTTACATTCAATTTCACTGCTGGTTGTTAGAAAGGGATAGGTTTTAGACAGGCAAGCTCTAGTCACCCCAAGGAGCCTAGATGGCTATAAATTTACACAGACTACAGAGAAGAACATCCTAAGCATATCTAAACAATCCTGTCTTGGTTTGTGATTTTTTTTGTGGAGTTGACTGGTAAGAGAAGTTTTATTTGAATTTATATTGTAACTTTTGTCTGGTTGGTAGAACTTATATGGTCAGAACAACTTTACTGTATCTCATTATTTAGTTGTATATTGCTGGTATAATTTTTTGTCATAGAAGTCTGAATTCTGTGGTTACCGATTTTGATTATTCTTTTCTTTTGCAATATTTTATTCATTTAAAGCTGAAAATGGATTCCTTAAATGAGTATGCAATTAGCAATTTGTTAATGCATACGTATCTTGTACAGTGTAATAAATGCTATGCATATTTAAAGGTAACAGCTGATAACACTGTTGATCTGTGTTCCTCGTGTCAAAAGCTGGATGATTTGCTTACCATTGTTAGAAGTAAATCTCGACTTAATCATGATGATTGCACTTGTGCAATTGGCATGGCTTGGAAAACTGTTGTATCATATATTAATGACTGGACTGATGAACTAAATAATGTTAGGCATAGAACAAACAAAACAGATTTAGGAAATGATGCATCTATTTTCTGCAAAGAACATTCAACCCCTATGGAAGATGATGAGGCCCCTGAGAACTATGGAATTCTGGATGCAAGTATTCAGCAATCTGAGAATCCAGTTTGTTTAGAAGGAAACAAAAAAGAAAGAAAGGAAGAAGTTCACAACAAATAACAAGGAAGAAAAATAAACTGACTAATGACTGTAAAGGAAAGATAATACGTAATAAAAAGGACACTGCTTTATGTAACACTCAGATTACAGGGAATAATGATATTTGTATATCAGAAAACCTTCAGTTTACAGAAAAATGCATCGCCTTTCCAATGGAGAAGATAGAAAATAGAGGCAAAGGGCAGCTGAAAAGGAAGAAATCAAAACTGAACATGGAAGGATCGAGAACATTACTGTAAGAAAAAAGAAGAGAGAGACAGATGTTGGCTACATGGCTCAAGCTGTGGATGTACAATACCAGCTGAATAAGAATTTAATATGCAATGAAAACAGTGGGATTAATAAGACTAATAGTGATGAAGATCTATCCTTTGTAACAACTGATAGAGCAGATATTACTGTATCAGAAGCTGAAGATTCTTCAGAGATGGTCAGCAAAAATATTCTTGTAATTGGAGATTCAGTTGTTAGAGGAACTGATACTTATATTTGCAGAGATGATAATGAACGTCACATAGTGTTATGCTTGCCAGGAGCAAAACTAGAAGATGTGAGACAAGCCTTGGAATGCCTTAATGTAAAGAAGTATGGATCTATTTTTATTCATGTTGGGACAAAATGTCACCCGCAAGGATTCTCTAACTGTTAGTAGGGAACTGACAGCCATATTAGATAATATAGCTTGTATTGGTGTTAGGATGTATTTTTCACAAGTCACCTATAGGAAGGATAGTCAGGTCACTGTGAATGAAAATATTTTTTAGATAAATACCTACATGGATAAAAATGTCCTGTTTTAAGAAATAGAAATTTGTAAAGCATCCAAGCCTTGATTTGGGCACATAAGTGTTCAGACAGGATGGTGTGCATTTGTCAAGATCAGGGAAGATAATTTTTGCAGCAGATACTATGCAATATTTGACAAACACTAGGCAGGAATTTTGCCAGGTCGAAAATTTAACAGTTCACAGATAGCAACATTTGATGCATCCATGATGGTTGTTAATGCTAGAAGCATTAATAATAAAGTATTTTTATTGGAAAATGTGCTACGTTCCCACAAGATTGATGTTGTTATAGTTTTTGAAATATGGTTAAAGAACAATGACTGGAAACCAATTATGTCAGGATATAAATGTTTTTACTGTAACAGACATTCTAACAAAAAATCAGGTGGAGGTGTTATGATAGGGATTAAAGATAACTATGAGACCTGTGATTATTACATGTTCAGTGATAACACCAATACTATAGACGGTGTAAATGTGACAATAAAAACAACCCTGGAGCACATAACAATTGTTGGAGTGTATAGACCACCAAAGTCAAGTGCAGATGACCTAGAGGAATTCATACATTTCTTACATGAAACACAGGAGGGAAGAATAATATTAGCTGGGGACTTAAATTTACCAGAAACAGACTGGAATAATATTGATTCAACAACATCAGTAAGGAAATTATTCACAGAATATATTCAGGAACAACAAATGCTTCAGATTGTAAAAAAACCTACCAGGGGATGGAATATACTAGATATTGTTTTTTCCCAAAGACATTACTGTAACTTCAAGTCAAGTTTTACCACCATTGATGTGCAGTGATCATGGAGTTATTAAGGTTAATTTGTCACTAGATAATTCTGCCAAACTGAAATCTAAACCAATGCACAGGAGGTTAATTATAGATTATATGGAAGCAGAACAGTCACTTTGTAAAACTAATTGGAGTGAGGTGTTCAGTGGAAAAACTGCAGATGGAATGTGGAAAGTTTTGAAAGAGAAACTGAGTGCAAAAAGTCAAAAAATGTTTAACATCAGGATCTAGGCATACAATATCAGGGGGATATAGTTCCATAAGAACAAGATATCTGATTAAGGTTAGAGACAAAAAATATATAAGAAATGGAAGAGAGGTCAAACTACAACTTTGAAAACTGAAATAAGCTGGACAAACAGATTAGGCATAGTGTGAGATAAGATCAAGAAAATGTTGAAGAAAATTTATATAAAGATATTGAGCATAATAGGAAACCTTTTTATAAATACATACGATGTGGAAGTAGTAAAGGCATGCACATTGATAAACTGTGTGCAGATTCTACAATTTATTCTCAGACACAACAGATTATAGATATATTTACAAAATCTTATGCAAAGCAGTTTGCCTCCACGAAAGGGGGGATAAGCTGTCCTAGTGACATCCAGGCAACACCAGATACTGGAATCAAATTAGATTATATCGAAAAAGGAATGCACAAACTGGATTCAAACAAAGCACAGGGAGGAAACAGAATTGGTAACAATGACCTGAGAACACTTCAGCAAGAGCTTACACTACCATTATAGCTATTATTCACTAGGTCATATAACTATGGGGAGACTCCTCAAGATTGGAGACATGCGATTATTAAACCTGTCTTTAAGGAAAGGGGAGTAGGACAAACCCGGAAAGGGGAGTAGGACAAACCTAGAATAATATAGACGCTTAAGTCTACTTTCATGTTGTGCAAAATTAATGGAGAAGGTAATATTGGATAAGTTATTGTCAGAAATTGACAGGTTGAGAATAGAAACCATATATCAGCATGCATATATTGAAAATAGATCTACTACCACTTGTAACATGATGTTCTATAACAATATAATAACAGCTATGAATGAAAAATTGTGCTGTGATATAATTTATATAGACTTAACTTCAGCATTTGAAAGGGTTATACACAAAACACTCATCAATAAATTAGTACAACTAGGTATTGATGTACTCTTGATTATACGGATAGCTGCATTGCTTACAAATAGGACATGGCAAGTATCATACAGCAACTGGGCAGGTGAAATCCTTGGTTACAGTCATGGTGTTCCACGGGGCTCTGTCCTAGGCCCTTACTTGTTTAGATTGTGTCTTTTAGACCTAAATTTGTCATCTGAGGTGTTCTACAGTCTATACGCAGACAACCTGAAATTAGGTAAACTGATTACAAGTGTTACAGATAAGGCATGTTTGCAAAATAACTTTACTAAATGGGCCATTTGGGCATAGGAGAATAATATGCTGATAAATACATCAAAAACTAAGCATATGAGATTTGGGACACATAAACTGAAAGGTGAATATTTAATACTGCACACAGTGATTGAAACTGTAGACTCATTTAAGGACTTGGGTGTACAGGTAGATTCAGCCATGAGTTTTTCTAATCATATCAACCAATTTGTTAATAATAGTTGTAGAACTAAAGGTTGTATAAGTCTAGGAAATTAAAAATAATGAAGTCATTGCTTATTAGTTACATTAGACCCAAATTTGATTATGGAATAACAATATGGAAACCCTATAAGAAGACAAACATGAGTAAACTTGAAAGAGTACAGCAGAAATATACCAAGGGCATCTGTGGATGTGAAAATCTAAGTTATTATGAAAGACTAACATATCTGAATTTGTACAGTGTATTTTAAAGATATCTAACAGGATATCTTATTCGGGTATATAGGACATTTAGGAACAACTGCCTCTGGGAATCTTTAGGGTTATCAAAAAGTACTAGAGAACCATCAGACAACTTGTGTAGAAGATTCTATAGGAATGAGAATTGTACTAACTGGTTCTCTGACAGAGTAGCTAATGCATGGAACAGACTACCAAATCACATTAAAGCAAGTACTAGTTTGGTTATTTTTATGAACAGCCTGGATACTTATTATGGGAACAAGTGCTTTGGTATATTGGCAAGCTTGAAGGGCATTTATGCCCATGCTTGAAATATTTCAATGTATGTATGTAATGACCCCAAGCATACATCCAAATCAACAAAATAATGGCATCACCAGAAGAAAATTCAAGTTTTAGAATGGCCCAGCCAGATCCCAGACCTAAATTCAATAGAAAAGCTGTGGGGTGACCTGAAGAGGGCTGTGCAGAAGAGATGCCCTCGCAATCTGACAGATTTGGAGTGCTTTTGCAAGGAAGTGTGGGCAAATATTGCCGACTGACAAGTTCAGCTTTGTTAAGGGCAGATCATGCCTCCTAAACCTGGTGGACTTCTTTGAGACAGTTACCAAGGCTATAGACGAGGGAAAGATGGTACACACAGCCAACCTATACCTCACTAAGGCCTTCGACACCATTCCCCATTCTGGTATTATAGACAAGCTCAGCAGCCTGAACATAAACCTCTACATCACAAGATCAGTTGCCAACTGGCCTACGGACAGAACCCACATGGTGAGAGTTGCAGGAACTAGGTATGACTCTAAACCGGTTACAAGTGGTGTTCCCCAGGGCTCAGTCCTAGGACCCCACCTGTTCAGCATATACTTCTCAGAGGTACAGGCAAGCACAGGAGGACTATGGCTGACCAAGTTCACAGACAACTGCAAACTAGGGGCTATAATTGACTCTCCGGCTGACACACACATCCTCCAAAAAGGTCTCACTGAGACAGAGAGCTGGTGTCAAAATCATGGACTCAAGCTAAATGCCAAAAAGTGCATAGTCATCCCCTTTGGAAAAAAAACAAAGTACCCACAAAGTACCACATATGTGGCAGTCCCGTTAATACAGAAGACATAATAAGGGATCTGGGGACCCAAGTGGATAGTAATCTCACCTATGATAATCACATTGCCAAAGTGGTTAGAAAATCCTTCTATGTGGCCCACCTAATCACAAAAGGGTTCACATCCAGATCAAAAGAGGTCATTGTGCCCCTCTAATCATCACTCATCAGACCCATCATAGAGTACAATGCCCCATTTGGGATGTACCTTACAAGATGCCTGCAACAGCTGGAAAGACCACAGAAATACCTCACCAAGAGGATCACTGACCTCAAACAGATGCCCTATGCAGCTTGCCTGAAGAAACTCCAGCTGTACTCGGTTGCATACCGCCTACTCAGAGGTGATCTCTGCCTGACATACAAGGCCATGTCCAACCCACAATTGATGGACATGCTCCACCTAAAGAAAACCTTATCCTCTCGAGCACACGCTCTAGGGATCTAAACCTCACCACAACAATAAATAGGACATGCTGGAGGGATAGATTCCTGTCCCAGAGACTTCCCATGCTTTGGAACAAGATTCCAATCTACATTAGGCAGAGCTCCTCGCTAACACTCTTCAAAAGAAACCTTAACGAGTGGATGGGAAACAGAAAGTTTCCCCCTGGGATCACTTCAGTGGCTCTGCTGGACAGCGGCACAGGGAACTAATCTAAGGGAGCAGCGAAAGCCAACACATTCTGGCTAGGCTTATAAATGCATTCGGGCAAATAGCCTAGTACCTACCTATGAACCTGTGAAGATGTGCCATGCTGATAGACTCCTATCCAAGAAGATTGAATGCTATAATTAAATCAAAAGGTGCTTCAACAAAGTATTGGTTTAAGGATGTGCACACATATGCAACCAGCTTATTGTATGTTTTTTTATTTTTTATACTTTTTCCCATAACAGATTTGTTTTTTTTTTTCAATTGAATTGTACAGGTTATAGGTCACATTAAAGGTGGGAAAAGTTTTGAAATTATTTATTGTGGTCTCATTTTTTTATATCACAAAAAACTGGCATTTTAACACGGGTCTCTACACTTTTTATATCCACTGTATAGTGAGAGAGAGAGATATTGAGGGTAGGGCTCAACTTTGCAAATGTATACATTTCATCCCTGTAATCCTTCTAGGTAAACCATCAAGGAATGGTGGAAAAAAATCTGTATGCCATGTCACTGTAGTCATTGACAGCAAAGCTATATGTATCACCAGTGCAACAGGTGGCAGCTGCCAGCAACATAAAAGTATTAATTCACAAAAATTTTCAGGAGAAATATAAGACATTTTCAGATTAAAATGTGTATCCCTGCCATATAAACTTGCACTGCTGTCACTTCATCCTCAACACTGCACAAATGATGATAATTGTATGTCTGAAATCTGAAATTATTGTGTGTGACAACACAAAAATAATCTGAATTGCAATATCTCAGCAAACAGAATCTGTGAAGAAATGGCATAAAAAAGTACAATATGTTTTCATTAAATTGCAATGTGTTTACTAATGGAATATTGAAATGCTGAGAACAGTCAGTACTTCTGGACTTAATAAAGCACCGCAGCAGAATTTACTCATCAAAACAGAGAAAAGTATGATCATCATTTATATGATTCCTTATGACATCTCTGAACAGGAGTCAGTGAGAACTGAGCCATGACTTTGACAAACAATAATATGAGTAACTTTTGTAAAATAAAAACAAATCATTCTGAGATGAGAGATAATGTCAAATGAACAGTGACAGCAGACCATGCACCACACAGCATAGCCTACACATTGTACTGCATGCATCAATTATACTGTATGAGTTTTTAACAAGAAAGGAAACACTGTCCTGAATGTAATTTTGCCATAGTTCTGGACTACACATCACCTTTCTACCTGCAGAGCTGTATACTGTGCACTAGCCTGCCATATAGAGTCCCTTACTACTGCTGATGGCTGGTCATCATTAGTTGTAGTAGGACTGGAACTAGAAGCTGCAGTGGCAGCATGGGTCACTTCATCACCAAACCAGCACATGATCATGCTGTGCAGAATGCAACAGGCAATAAACATTCTGAGTGCAGTACCTGTGTCATACTGAATGGCACCCACAGACTCATTCAGGCACCTGAAATGGCTCTTCAGGAGGTTGAAGACCTCCTCTTGATAACAATATGGGTCTGAGACAAAGATGTCATACATCTCCTCTGCAATTCCACTTGAATTTCTCACTGGTCTCATGCGCCATTTCTCTACTGGATATCCAGCATTACCTGAAAAACAAGAAAAAAAAATAAAAGAGAGAAAGAGAAAAGGGGGAGAAAAAAAGACAAAGTGGTTTAGTATTCAGCAATACATTTTATCATAAATTGCTTGAATACAATATAAAAAAAATATTTTTCCGCTTACCATCAAGGTTACCAGTGGGATTCTTATCATGCAGGAAGAGGCGTTAGAGTGAGTTAGTTTGCCAGATATGGGAATCGAGCACTGTCAGGATCCTGGGAAGAGACACTGGTGATACAACCCCATGCATCATACACTATCTGGCAATTGATGGGATGGTAGCCATTCCTATTGCAGTACTACTCACCCTGTGGAACAGAAGGGGCCCTAATTACAAATGGGAGTATTTCAGGTAAATGTGCTACTCCATAAAAGGCATGTATATTCCTGGTTCAGTCCTGAGGTGACACTGGGAAATAGATATACTGATCCACACATGCCAAGAGTACAGCCATGAACCGCTGCATTTAAACTTATACAACAAGTCATAATTCTCCACAAAGGTGTAGCACACAGCTAATGTCCTGTTATTCTCTGAAGTTGAAATGCCCTATTGTGTCTTCAAACATAAAAGGGAAACAAAAATAGAGTAATAAAAATAATACTGTAATGTTGGCAGCACAACACTTGGCTCACCAAACTGATTCCTGGTTGGTGGGCCTTTGTTTTGATAGTCTTCCCTGTGTCCACATGAGCTATCAGCAGGTGCTTCACTTTCCTCTACCATTCCAAAGTTGTTCTATATGTGAAGTTACATTAATTTAAATTGCACTCAGGGGTGTGTGCTGTGTGCATTTGTGCATCGCCTGGTGGGTTGGCAGCCTTTTTATGTGTAGTTCTTGTGCCTTGTACCTACTTAGAGCTGAGACAGACGCAGTGTCTCAGGTAATGCAAAATTTAAACAAATTATTACAAAACAGATTGAATAAAAAAAAGAATAAAACATGTAATCCCATTAAGACCATGAATACTGTTTATGCCACTGATTATTTTGTCAACTTAAAAACATAACCAAACAAGAAAAAAAATACACGCAAAACATTTCAGTGAAGGGAAAGATACTGCAAGCTTGTAACTGTTAGTTTAATAAAGATGAAAACCAAATAAGTAGAGTTCCAATGCAAAACTAAAACTAGTAAACACTAAACGCACTGTTAGAGAAAAAGTCAAACGCCAGATTCCAAAACCATATCCAAAATTTATTGTATAACAAGCAACATAAACGATAGCAATAAAACGCTTAACGAATCATCGCGTTTTTCATCTAATACACAGACTTCATCAGACAAACAAATAATTAATTAATTTCCTTTCATACTAGCAATTATATTTGAATTATCCAATAGCTTTCGTTTGTTTCAACTCATAAATATATACACACATACCTACTGAATGCTGGCAATCATACTGAACGTAAACATGGATTTCAGCATCCATGTTTACATTCAGTATGATTGCCAGCATTCAGTAGGAATGTGTGTATATATTTATGAGTTGAAACAAACAAAAGCTATTGGATAATTCAAATATAATTGCTAGTATAAAAGGAAGTTAATTAATTATTTGTTTGTCTGATGAAGTCTGTGTATTAGATGAAAAATGCGGTGATTCGTTAAGCATTTTATTGCTATCGTTTATGTTGCTTGTTTACAATAAATTTTGGATACGGTTTTTGTTAGAAAAATGTGTATTTGAATACATGAGAAATGCTAGTTTAAAAGCAAAGTAGTATATAATGCATTTTATTCTATTAATCATATAGTAGTAAAATGAATTCATGTCTAAATGTGAAGTAGTTTTGAAACTGCAGTGTGGCTTGAAGCAAAGCTGATCTCTGACCCTGACAGAATGCTAGATTAGCAAGTTTTAGTGTTTATGCTTTTCACAAGTGATTATCTGCTGGGTCAGGAAATTAAATGTGTGAAATAATGAAATCTTCTGCTCTTTCCTGTTGGAATGATCTGGCCTTGTATATGTGTTACTTAGCACGCAGCTGTGTGAGAAAGTATAACAGAGAACAAAGACATACATTAGAAGACTGAAGCTGCTATTGTATTCGAACTGATATGAAACCTTGAACAAGTAACTTTACAGAAAGACATGACTGACCAGCTGGATAGCAAGGCCGTATTGTATCTAGAGGAAAAGTTTTTTAAAACATACTGCATCAGCAGATTAAAAGAATAGAGGCTTGTAAGCTAAAGTGATGTAGATGCCCTGTGACATGTCATGTCAGTAAGGTGGACATAGCTTGAATGTTAAACCTATATAAAATTGTGTGCTTCCTGTTTCATGTCAGACAAAATTCTGTACTTGTATGTTTTTTTGCCTCCTGGTGTACACTAGTAAACTTTTGAATCTGAACCTCCTGTGTATTGAATTCTTAATTTTATTTAACAGTTTGGTCCTTCGAGCCAGAAAATTCCCTCAGACAGCTGCAGATCAGAGTCTACCAGTGGTCGAATACTGCGCAGGAGAAGTTACTGAAATGGTTCTTCTTGGGTGAAAAGACCTCCGACTGAATTGTCGTGTAAAGAGGCTGGCCACTTTCTGATCTGTGGCCGAAGAGTGGACATTCGAACAGTTCAATACCAGAGGCTCAAGTAGGAAGAATTTGCCTTTTTTCTGTTTTAGATCAGGGACTAGGTTACAGTATATTGTTGTCAAGATTTGTTTTGCAGATCAGGGACAAAAGGAAGTACTGTATATTTGGTCATAGATCAGGGTAACAGAATAAGGTAGGCAGTTATTCTAGATAAACTGTAAACAGGAACTAAAAACTTGATATCACGTGATAAAAAAAGGGTTACGTAACATTTTCTTTGACATGGGTAATCAGTGCACTAAAACCTCGCGAGATCCGCCCCTAACCGAAGATGCAAAATACATGCAATTACAGCGTTCTGATAACGTTAGGTATTATACGAAATGGGTTAACAAACATGAATTTGATGGTAAACTAGATAAACCATCACTAGTTAAACTCCTTAAACAGCTTAAATCTGATGCAGGAGGTCAGGCAAAAAAGCAACGCCAACTAGGTGTTCCTCAGGCACACAGGTGGATTGAGGAAGCAAATCGTAGAGAACAGAAGCTTAAAAATTCAAAAACATTATTTTTAGACAAAGAGGATAATAACTTGGTAATAGCGACAGCTCCTCCTCCTCCCTTACCCCCTCCCTTACCCTTTTCAGGATATGAAGCGAGTGGACAGGCTGGTCCGCCTCTGCGTTATCCTGAAGTTTCAGCAAAACCACAATTATTTGTTAGAGATCCTATTGAGACTAGGTCCCGAACACGTAAAACACATAGGGACACAGAATCATACCAAATAGAGAGAAATCTACAGGATGAGAGTGAGGAAGAAATATGCCCACTTATAGAAGTTCCAAGTCATCAGGCAGGACAGGAAGGGCAGGATCCAACACTCTTAGTATATAGACCATGGACACCGGAAGACATCCGGAAGGCTACTGAGGGAATCCCCCATCCTAAAGTTAATTTTACGAAATTTTTAGAAGATTTACAAGGCATGAGGTTAAGTTACCACTTGAATGGGGAAGAAGTAGAAAACGTAGTAAGACAAATTATAGGTCCAGATTGGCACATGATTTGTGGCGCCTGGAATCCTCGTAATGCAGAGCTCAGACCACTCCCACATAGTGACGCAGAGTTAGACAACAGAGTGAAAGGTCTGACAGACCGAATCTCTGAGAAATGGAAACCCAGAGCAGACTGGACTTGCATTAATCAATGCATACAACAGGAAAATGAGACAATAGATGGATATTATGCTAGATTATTAGAATGTTTTAATAATCATAGCTGTATGTCGGTTCCTGAGAACCAAACAACTGATTCCCCGTATGAACAACAATTAAAAAATGCATTTTTAAAAGGTTGCATTGCACCTATTAGTAGCTTCATTATGAAGCATATGCTAGATCATCGAACAGGGAGGCTACAAGCCTTACTCGAATATGCTAGACATGCTGAGAGACATTTTAATAGTAAAAAGAAAAAGAAGGCGCAAGTCTTCACTGCTGAAGACGGAGCTGAAGTATTTGTATTACAGTCAGGTAAAAAGGGCAAGAGAAATACCCAGGGAAACAGTCTGACAAACGATCAGAAGATTTTGAAGAAAGGAAAAAGAGAGGTGAATGCTTCAAGTGGGGGGAAAAAAGGACATCTAGCAAGGGATTGTAGGCAAAACAAAAAGGTAATTACAGAAGATAAAGGAGATGAGGACTGACTATATGATAGTGAGGATATATCAAGTGAAAGTCAGAAATCATCAGGAAAAGTTAATAAACAGAAAATAAATGTAAATGTGAGAGAAGGAGTAGAGGAAGTGCAAGTAGATATGGAGGATGAAGAAAGTCAAATTTTGGACTTAGCATTATTGAGCTTAGAGCTCTACTTGGCAGATACGAAACCAGAAGTTACACTTCTGATGGAGGGAAGGGAAGTCAAATTCCTGTGTGACTCAGGGGCATCACGGACTTTGATACACCCCTCCAAGTTACCAGAACATTCCGAATCACCTGATTATATACTAGTAAAAGCCGCAAATGGACAGTTATACAGGGAACCACTTTCCCATGATATAGCAATAACTGACCCTGTTTCAGGTATGACCCAGAGAAGTAAAATAGCTGTTTTTGCAAAGTGTCCAGTAAACCTATTGGGCAGGGACCTTATGCAGATATTTGGCATAGCAGTAGTTCCAACTGTACAAGGTATGGAGGCACAGAGACAAATGGATACCTTTGTAGTGCGATCGGAGGGTGAAACCTTTTATTGGTACAGCCAGGACCTAGTCACGACTGGTCCAGAGGCAGTGACCGAGGAACTGATGGACGTAGCCATCAGTAAAGCCCCCTCCCTTGACACTGATCGACAGCATTTGTTGCACTGTACTCTATACTACTGTACTACACCAGGATCTGATAGAGAGTATGAGCAAGAACTGTTTAGAAATCATGCAACTAGATTGGTTTTGTGTACTTTGTACTGGGATACTGAGGGGAACAGTGTAGTTAGCTGTTCATTACCTCAAGAATTCCTTGCATTGTATAGATCAAATTGGTTGCCACATGTCAGCTTGACAAAGAACAAAAGTGTTAAATGGCAGATTTAGGAGAAAAATTAACAAGATGGGAGAAACAGACTGATTTAGAACTGTCAGAACAAGGGATACAAAAACAAAAACTGAATTGGTTGACACAGACACATCCAGCTGTACACTTGCAATCTAGCGAGGACAGCTGATTAGCATTTTTATTAGAAGAAGAAGAAAAGGCCTTGTGTGAAATTCCAACGACTCTTTGGTCAACAGGCAAGTCAGATGTAGGACTTATTTGAACAGCAGGACCAGTTACAATTACCCCAAAGTTGGCTTTTAGACCCCAGAAAAGATAATACCCTTTGAGAAAGGATGCAGAAATAGGAATTAAGCCTATAATAGCAGCATTACTCAAAGAAGGAGTACTGGTAGAATCTCCTGATTCACCATGTAATACACCCCTATTTCCTGTTAAAAAAGCAAATGGGGAATGGCGGATGGTACAAGATTTACAAGCTGTAAATAATGCAGTAATACCTAGAGCACCTACGGTGCCAGACCCACATACTTTGTTAAACGATTTAGAACCACAACAGAAGTATTTCTCTGTGGTAGATATTAGCAATGCCTTCTTTTCAATACCTATACATCCTGATAGTCAATATTGGTTTGCATTTACATTTCAGGGTAGAAGGTATACGTATACTCGACTACCACAGGGATATTGTGAGAGCCCAACAATATTTGCACAAGAAATGGCTAGCAACCTGGCAGGGTTTACCCCACCGGGAGGTAGTCAAATTCTACTTTACATAGATGACATCTTGCTAGCAGCCCCCACCCAGCAACAGTGCAGGGAGGATACTGTAGCATTATTGAAATTTTTAGCAATACAAGGACACAAAGTAAACAAAAGTAAGTTACAACTTTGGAGGAAACAAGTTAGATACCTTGGATATGTAATATCCAATGAAGATAGAATACTAGATGAGGAAAGAAAAACAGCAATTTTGCAAGCACCCAAGCCAACGACCAAGAAAGAAATGATGTCTTTCTTAGGTACAACTAATTTTTGTTGGAGCTGGATACCAAATTATGCTTTGGAATCTGCTCCACTGACTGACTTGCTATATAAGACACCAATGGCAGCACAAGATATCTTACAATGGACAACCAAAGCAGAAACGGCTTTCTGCAGGTTGAAGCAGTTGATAGCTTCTTCATTAGTTTTAGGACTTTCAAATTATCACAAACGGTTCTTTCAGACCGTAGATTGTAAGCAAGGATACATGACGTCAGTATTGACGCAACAACATGGGGACAAGCAACACCCCATAGCCTACTATTCATCACAGTTAGACCCAGTGGCGTGATCTTTGCCTCACTGTGTACAAGCAGTAGTTCTAGCCGCAATGGCAGTACAGGCTTTGGCCTCAGTGGTGTTATTCCACCCTCTCACATTGAGAGTGCCTCATGCAGTTGCAATAATTCTACTGCAAGAGAAAATGGCATACCTTTCTCCTGCTAGACATCTTTCATGTATGACTATACTGCTGAGCCAACCTCATATGACAATTGAACGATGTACGACATTGAATCCATCAACATTACTTCCAACTCCTGCGGAGGGCACACCACACAGCTGCCTGCAGGAAATTGAACAGTTAGCTTTACCTAGACAAGATCTTACAGATATGCCCTTGGATAATGCCGAGGTGACATATTATGTGGATGGCTCATGCAGAAGGGGTCCTACAGGGAAGAATCTGGTAGGGTATGCAGTAGTTATAGACACTGAAATCTTAGAAGCTCAATCCTTACCACACAACTTATCTGCACAAGTAGCAGAGTTGATAGCTTTGACGAGAGCATGTACTTTAGCAAAAAACAAGTGTGTGAACATATATACTGATAGTCAGTATGCTTTTTCTACAGTACATGTATTTGCACAACAATGGAAAAACAGAGGAATGATAACATCTAGTGGAAAACCTATTAATCATGCGCAATTTATTTTGGAGTTATTAGAATCTATTCAGTTACCTACCAAAGTAGCTATTTGTAAATGTGTAGCTCATACAAAACAACAAGATAAGATTTCGAAAGGCAATGCACAAGCTGATGCAGCTGCAAAGCAAGCAGCCTCAGACTCAGAAACTGTACTTTTAAATGAGGAATTATAACCCTCTGATATTTTAGATTTAGACATGTTAAAAACAATGCAGGCACTTACTACAAAAGCAGAAAAACAAAAATGGGTATAACAAGGTGCAATTCTATAGAATGGACTGTACATTTCCAAAGAAAGAAAACCGATATTGCCGTCTAATTTATTTAGATCTGCAGCTTTGTTGAGCCATGGACAGTGCCATGTCTCAACAGGGGGGATGGTACAGTTAGTAAATCAAATATTCCAAACATATGGATACACAAATTGCACAAAAAAATTTTGTGCAGCTTGTCATACTTGTAACAAGTATCACGCACAAGGGGCATTTAAAACCAAGCAAGGAAGTTTTCCTATATCACCATACCCGTTCCATAATATTTGTATGGATTTCATAGAATTGAATAAATGTGAAGGGGAAAAGTTTTGTTTAGTTATTGTAGACATGTTTTCTAAATGGGTAGAAGCTTTTCCAACCAAAAACCCGGATGCAGCAACAGTGGCAAAAGCCCTGATAAAAGAAGTAATCCCTAGATTTGGCATTCCGGAAAGGATTTATAGTGACAATGGCACACATTTTGTGAATCAAACGATTCACCAGCTTGGGAGATTTTTTGGTATCTCCTTGAAGAACCATTGTGCTTACCACCCACAGTCAGCAGGACTGGTGGAAAGGTACAATGGTATCCTAAAGAATAAACTTAGGAAGCTAGTAGAGGAGACCCAAAAGAATTGGATATACTGTCTGCCTTTAGCACTGCTGAGTATGAGAACGGTTCCAAATGTAAAGGGTTTGACTCCCTTTGAAATGGTTTTTGGGAGAGCATATTATGTGCCTCAGTGGAAAGCTCTCATGCCTGCAGAGCAAGAGGCTGACAGTTCATTAGCTAGTTATATGAGGAGACTGTTAACAAATAAATCTGTTTTGCAGTTTAACTCTTTTTCAGATAAGGAACAGACCAGACCGGTGGAAGCAGTCGTGGTTCCTGGGACATACGTTTGGGTGAAAGTGACGAAAAGGAAGAATTGGGCGAGTCCAAAGTGGGAGGGACCATATCAGGTTCTGTTGGCAATGCCTACTGCAGTTAGAGTGGCTGAGAGGACGTCCTGGGTTCATTTGACACATTGTAAAGAACTTTCAACTTGATAAAAACTTTGTGACCGATACACAACCTGACCGAGATGGCCAAAAACAAAGCGAATAGAAGTTTGGATCAACCCCAGAGATGTTGCATAATCATTTTGTTGTGTGTACATTTATTAACTGTAATTGTGACAGTTTTCCTCTTGCTGTAGTTTATCCTACACACAACCACACAAGTGAAAGTGGGAAGACGTGATGGAACGTCTATAGACTGGCATCCAAATTTTAACACATACCTAGCCATGAAACGTGTGTATGCAGAGACTATGAACATTTCAAATTGCTGGGTTTGTACAGCTATACCGACAGCATATGGAGGACTGATAATGTCCGCTGTCCCTTTGGGGATAAATGAGACTTGGGAGAATTTACTTTTTGACACAGTAACTGTGAGATCACAGGACAAAATAGCTTTATTTTTACCTATCACACAAAAAGGAGTTGTATGTTTCTATAAAAATGACACTCTCCAGGTGGGCTGGAGCAATTGTAACATAACTATTTCTTACCGATGTTATATTAAGAATAGTAATGGCAATACTTTTTGCAATACTAATTATGACTCGTATTTGAACTCATTGAAAACAACTATGAGTGACATTAAAAAAAATCCAGTTCTGTTTAAACAATTGTCAGTTATAGATCAGAAAATGTTTCATGCAGGGCTGATGCGTATTAGTACTAAAGTAGAAAACTGTTATTTTATTTGTGGGAAAAAGGCATATAAATGGTTACCTGAGAATTGGTCCGGCAGTTGTTTTTTGGGTTACTTGGTTCCGGCAATAAGACATACTGCAGAATTACCTCTGGGTAAGATACGAAACATAAGAGAAACAGCTTGAAAATCCAAAGGTCCAGTTAAGAAACCTGTAAATCCAGTTGGGAAGATCGAAGCTGGTTGGAAAGACCATAATTCAGTAAAAGATAAAAGCAAATTGACTCATATGGACTTGAGTGACAGTGTTATATCCTGGGCAGGAATATTCCCAGCCTATGGAGCGGTCAAATCGATCTGGGAGCTGAGGAAGTTGTCGAAACTTCTCGAAGTAATGAGTAATGCAACTTTTTCTGCCCTAGAACTAGTGACTGATGAACTGAATGCAATGAGAACTGTTGTGCTACAAAATCGGATGGCTCTTGACTTCACCCTAGCGGCGAGAGGTGGTACATGCGCGCTTATCAAAGAAGAATGCTGTGCTTTTATTCCTGACAATCGTCATGAGATAAATAACCACCTAGAGGTAATTCAGCAAGTATCAGCCATGACTGAACCAGGCCCAAACCCACTGATGGACTTTTTCCAGAATCTATTTGGGGGGTGGGGTTCCATCCTAATGAATATTCTGATTGCCATTTGTGTGGGTATACTCCTAATAGGAACATGTGTTTGCTGTGGAATTCCCTGCATGAAAAGATTAATCAAAGATTTTGTTGATGTATCTGTTACTGAAACTTTCTACCAAGATATTGAAATTGAAAGATTGATCTCAGATGACGCTTTTTCTGAAGTATAGATTGAATGACTCACCTAGCTGAAAATCCTGAGTGGAAAAGGCTAGGAGATGAAATGACACTATGCATACTTCAAAATAGAATAAAAAGTATTAATAGGGGGGAAATGTTAGAAAAATGTGTATTTGAATACATGAGAAATGCTAGTTTAAAAGCAAAGTAGTATATAATGCATTTTATTCTATTAATCATATAGTAGTAAAATTAATTCATGTCTAAATGTGAAGTAGTTTTGAAACTGCAGTGTGGCTTGAAGCAAAGCTGATCTCTGACCCTGACAGAATGCTAGATTAGCAAATTTAGTGTTTATGCTTTTCACAAGTGATTATCTGCTGGGTCAGGAAATTAAATGTGTGAAATAATGAAATCTTCTGCTCTTTCCTGTTGGAATGATCTGGCCTTGTATATGTGTTACTTAGATAGCATGCAGCTGTGTGAGAAAGTATAACAGAGAACAAAGACATACATTAGAAGACTGAAGCTGCTATTGTATTTTAACTGATATGAAACCTTGAACAAGTAACTTCACAGAAAGACATTATGACTGACCAGCTGGATAGCAAGGCTGTATTGTATCTAGAGGAAAAGTTTTTTAAAACATACTGCATCAGCAGATTAAAAGAATAGAGGCTTGTAAGCTAAAGTGATGTAGATGCCCTGTGACATGTCATGTCAGTAAGGTGGGCATAGCTTGAATGTTAAACCTATATAAAATTGTGTGCTTCCTGTTTCATGTCAGACAAAATTCTGCACTTGCATGTTTTTTTGCCTCCTGGTGTACACTAGTAAACTTTTGAATCTGAACCTCCTGTGTATTGAATTCTTAATTTTATTTAACAGTTTTGGAATCCGGCATTTGACTTTTTCTCTAACAGTGCGTTTAGTGTAATAAAGATGATCAAATTAAAAGTGAAGATCCTGCTCCAAGTAAATAGTTCTGTGATAAGAATATGCAAATATGTAGGCAGTAGAGTCCAGCAATGCAACAACTGTTAAAATCATGTTACAATTATGAAATATGTTTACAATATAAAAATATCTTAGTGATTTGTATGGTAAGATATGGAGAAAGCCCACCAGTGAGTGTATGAAGGCAGATCTAGGGGAAATGTTTAATCTTAATGCAGATATTTGCATGGCTACACCTTCTTCATTCAACGCTAAGAACCTTCCCTATTTTCTCTCAAGATTGTTACAATTTAGGTATACATTCACGACTTTCTTATTTCACTCAGAAGCATTTCAGTTTTCTTTGAATACTACTATATCTACTTTTGGCTGCTATAATTAAGATATATATATATATATATATATATATATATATATATGGGTCTACTTTAAATAACCGAAAGACCACAACACCGAAACCAAGAAGATCAAGACCAGAATCACGAAACCTCAGAACACCGAAAAGTGTGAAATTCAAAATCCCGACATTACAGGAGTTTGATTTAGCGCTTTTGGTGTTCTGCAGTAGCTAAGTATGCATGTGTAAGTGTAGTTGTGAAGGGTATTGCTGTGTGTAAGTGTGTGTTGTGACTTTGGTTTGTGTGTGTGAGGGACTGTAATGTGTGGGTATGAGATTGCCTTGTGTGTCTGTTTGTGAGATCTCGGAGTTAGAATATTAAAGTAGGGGGGTGTGGGGGTGCAGGGGGGCTTGCCCCCCTGCCTATCACTAGTGTAAGTTGGTGTGTTTACTAGTTTGGGGTAGTTGTGTGTGTTTGTGTGTATTAAGTGTGTGGTTTACAGTTTCATGGTTTTCGGTATTTTGGAGTTTCATGATTCTGGTCTCGGTTTTTTGTGTTTCAGTGTTGTGGTCTTTCGGTTATTTAAAGTAGACCCATATATATATATATATATATATATATATATATATATATATATACAAACAGTCACTGGTATTGCATGCACTCTCTTCAGTAACAAATAATAATAGTATCAAGAAAGAAAGTCTCCCTACCACAAACATATGGGCATAATCGGCTTATCCATTCCAGAAACTTTGCAGTTGTTAAGTGTAAACAATATGCAAACTGGTCCTCCCTCTACTAAACATCTCTGCAGTATACATTAGCATATACATTTAAGAACAGGAGCCACCAGTATAAGGGATGCATACTGAGATCTCAGTTATCATGTAAGAGTTGAAGTATAGACTTTTTTCTAGGTGTCTTTGCCAGCATACTTTATGACCAGAGAATCTCCTCCATTGTATTCACTTCTTGCATTCCCTAGATGTGGGATTCCTTCTGAGACTACTAGAGGGGGAGCTGTTTTGAGAGTCTGTCACACTGGCAGCCATGAGGTTGCATGTTTCCTCATATGCATCACAACAATAAGGCAATATTTTACTGAATTAGACAAACCCTTTCCCTTGGATTTTGCATGTGTGAGCTGCATCACTGTGGAGGCTGCTACTTTTTCTACTCCCACAGGTGCATGCTCATTTCCACATGTTTAATGAAGGCTATCATCCATCAGCAGGTTGGTGCACCACTTGTCCACCCACAGGTGACATGACCACCTCCTTCCTCATATGTATTGGTGCAGCTCATAAATACGTCAGCCCTCTCCCCAAAGGTTAATATTCCCATCCTCCTTGCCAGCTCTGTCAATCCCCTGAGCTGCTAACCAAAATCAGATCATCATGGCAGCTGTAAGTGCTTTATCCCTTGATGTCACTGAAGCTGACATTGAAATAAAGAATTGAAAAGGTCAAAATCTACCCACATGGTATGCCTCACTACTTTATAACTTTGGTGTATCTTTTACATGACGTTTTACACAGTGTAAGAATGAAAGAAGTCTCTATGGATCCAGTTTTATTGTTTGAGTAGCTGGAAATGCCAAAAAGTACATAAGGACCTTTTTTCTACCACAGTCTACAGCAACAGTTTCAAATCTATGGGATATGCAGACTAATAGGTCACTATCATGTCCGTCTTTGTTAACATTAACAACAACAAATCCACTAAGCCATCAGCTCCTCTTTTCTCTATAATGTGGGTCTCAGCATTACAGTCCCTGTATTCTTTTTCAAGTGTATTCCATGGCAAACACTAACATCTTACAAAGCTGTGTGGTAACATTTCAGAAAACTGGACGCTTTTGATTTAGAAGCATAAGGTATATTTCACTGTGAGCAGACGTGTAGACAAGTTCAAAGATGTTAAAGGTGCAGTGACTGTACGTGCTACTGGGGAGGAAGACACAGACGTAAATTTATTGTTTCTAACACTACAGAGGAAAAGGTAGAAAAACTAGTAGTTATAATAAAGACATTTATAGCATATTGTGATCCAAATAAAAATCTGACATTTATTATAAAAATATATTTTTTGTAACAAATCAAGGTTTCAAAGTGTGTTTGTCAGTTTTTTAAGCATATTTGTTTTTAATTCATTTCACTTTCCATTATACTTCTTATGATTAAGTTGCTAGTGATTTCATAAAAATGAATATTATAATGTGCTGCTTTTTTTATTCACTGTGTACTTAGCTTTTCTGTATAGCAACATGACAAAAACAATATCATGGTAGGTACTTAACAGTCATTTACATACATCTGCAAGACATTATCGGTAAGCACAAAGAACTTACCTCTTTAGAGGAATAGCTTCTTACTTACATTGTGGTTTCATTGCTACATAATCACATGTGGGCATTATATTGTTCCCCATCCCTTAATTAGCATGAGCTCTGTCACAAAGCACACAGTTGTGAACATTTTTATTGAGTTTTTCTGTCATGTTGTAATAGTGTGAGGAGTGGTCCCTGTCCCATAAATAGCAAACGCTCTGCCACAAGACACTCACCTGTGAACATTTTTGCTAACATTTCTGTCATTTTGCGATAACCTGTATACATTACATTGGTCACTGTCCCTTTAATATCAGGATCTCTTCTACAAGACACAAATCTACAGGTCTTTCCTTTGAGATTTTCTGTCATTGTGCATCAGCCTGTGGACAATACATCTCTATCTGTCCCTTAAATAGCACAGGCTCTGCCACAAGGCACACACTTGCAAATGATTTTGCTGTGATTTTTCTGTCATTCTGCAGTGTAAGTAGGTTTAATATAAAGAGTCTTGCTGTTTATTAAATTTAACTAGTCATATACATGCCTGCTCTGTTCTAGAAAGTGGATGTGCCCCCCCCCCCTAAAAAATGTAGTCCTTGTGCTCTAAGAACCACTTAGAAAGCTGGCCACTTTCCTTTTCCTTTGCCTTTTAGATTACACAGTATATGCCAGTTACTTTGTCTCCCTAACTTCATGAAATAAAACCTGATTTGCTTTATGTTTCCTTGTTAATTGCTCAACACTGGCTATAAAACTGATTGCTTTCACTTATAATTGTCCTGAGGTTGGGAAGAGCAAATGAAGAAACTTCCCCACCAGGCTGTATCATTAGCAGATTAAACAGAGCCAACAAAAAAAGAAAGAAAGAAAAAAGCTGTTGGTGCCACTATTTTTGCAAAAATACTCTGGATGTCTGTCATTTCCCTTATGCGCTACTAGTTTGGTGTAACTAAGTAATCCTATTAACTAGGCTAAAACTAACCACTCACAAGGCAAACAAGATCATGCATGTGTGTGTGTATATATACATATATATATATATATATATATATATATATATATATATATATATATATATAAATACAAATATACCTCCAGAAAACAATGATAAAACACTGGAAGATACTCTTTGTTGGGCCTCCTTAAAAATGCATTACTAAATCATACTACTGAGTGATGCTAAAGTAGATTGGCAAAGCACAGAAACTAACATTTCTACCAATAATATATATCTGTAGAAGTTTACCCAACTTATAGCCACATCAGTTATTTAAAACAAAGCCACAGTACAACCCTAGATTGGATCTAAACTTCATATCCAAATAAAATATCCCATTCAGCTGTGTCAGATAACGTAAGTGAACACTTAATCTACTCTATAAATTAACAAAGCAACAGCCCCAAAACATATCATTACACTTTGGTAAGAAAACTTACTACTTTTCATGAAGACACTTTTAATATACTATATCCCCTTAACTGGGAGTCACTAAAGGCTCTTCATATAGCTGATGTTGTCTCTGAGTTCAGCAAAATTTTCCTAGATGTTCTAAACACACAAGTCGCACTCGGAAGAAAAAAAGAGTCAAAGCCATCCCTGCTCCATTGCTATCCTTAACAATTAAACAGCTCATGAAACAAACACACAAATCCTGGAAGGTCTGGACAAGAAACTAAAACAGCTTCTAGCTTATTAGCATTTAAACAATGAAGACCCCTAACAAAACAAGTTATCACCAAAGATAAGAAACCATACTACTCAGCCAATCAAAACATACATACTAATAATCCAAAACTGTTCAGGGCCTCAGTCGATAAACTGCTAAATCCAGTGCAAGCTAAACAGCCAACACCAAATACACAGAAACAAAATGAAACCAATGTCAACTAATTAAATATTCACTTTATACATACAGTGGGTCTAAATTACAAAATTGAAAAGACTCAACATAGAACGGCTTAAAGGTAGAAAATGCCATACCTCAAAGTCGATCTTGTGGGGGTTTTCCACCCCCACTCCCCACATTAATTATATATACCAACTCCAAGATTGCACTACAGTGAGGAAAGGGCAAATTTTCCAATCTTCACTGTACCGCAATCTCACAAAAAACACATCAATGAGCATCATTTCCAACATTAAAGCCATTAGATGTTCAACCTCTTTGATTTTGTGATAGGAACCCCATACAGTACTGTCATTAACCAACCAGTTGAATAATCAAGCTCTTGAGCTTCCTATATACTATCATAACCTCCACTAACATTTCCAGTTCCCACAGATACCATAAAAAAAACCTCAAAAAATTAAAGCCTACTACAACTGCCCCTGGCAATCTACCCAGAGAGTGTCTTAAGTGGCAGCTGAGGCTATTGCATATTAAGTTTCCATTCTGATAAATTGAGCTGTATCTGAAAATAATGTTCCCATGCTATGGAAAAAATCATTCATTATTTCACTCCACAAGGGTGGAATACAGATATTTCAAACTATAGGCAAATTGCCATTTTATATCCCCTATAAAAATATTAGAAAATAATGTATTCTTGTATTCTTAAGCAGCTTATTAGCTATCTATTAGATAGATGATAAGCAACTTATCAACTATATGATAGTTAACCAGCTTCTGTCTTCGACCCAACATGACTTCTGTCCTCACCACAGCATAACTACTGCCTTGCTGAATTTTGGTAATATTGTCAACACCCACAGAAATGACAGAAGCTTTATCTCCACCATCTCCCTAGATGTATGAACAACTTTTGATATTGTCTCCCACCAGAAACTCTGAATAAACTTTCATAATTTGGGATCACCAACTCTTCACTGTAATGATTCCATAGCTACCTCTCAAAGTACAAGCAGTGAAATGGGAAACTGACTTTGCCACCTGTTGACAGTAAGCATTGCTGTTCCACAAGGATTCATACTAGCTCCCACACATTTCATCATGTTCATCAATAATATCTACACTGCTACCAAAAAAATTCTACCCTAATTCTATAAGTCAGTGATTCAACCCTAACCTGCTCAGCAGATCTCTAGCAGGAATTCAGTAAAGCTTGCACAAATGTATTTTGTTTTGGTGTACGGACCGTGGTACAATAGGTACACAAACATGAACATTTTTATATTCAGTAAGCATCACTTAGCAGTGCACAAACACTTGCAAACAGATAAAGTTCCATGGAATGCAAATGTCCTCATAAGCAGTTGAATCTTATGTAAATGACCCAGGTAGAGATATCCAACAAGCAGAAAGGCATCCGTGTAGACTCCTTGTCAGTGTCCATAGTGTACACAGAAGTTTTCCGCATACAGGAGTCAACACGGACAGAAGGGGGTGTAAAAGTCCACAAATATGGACATAAATCCCCAGAAAATGTTAGCTCACATACATAAATGTGCAAAAGCTACATTGTGGATGTCTGCAAAAAGAAGGGAATATGTAAAATTAATAATAAATTTTTGTTAGAAAAATATTTATTAATGTGTGTATGCTTAATGCCAAATTAATAATCAAATGTTTTTAATATGATTTTCATTCTATTTTTCATGCACTGTGTTTTATACAAATTGAGTTTCATATGAGACTGAAAAAGATGCTTTTTGAAAACTGCAGCATGCTTTCTGAAACTTGCAAGTTGCCCTCTGACCTAGTAACTGCTAGCACAGCAATATTCTTGTTTATGCCTTATGGAAATGTACTTGAGAAGCAGGTGTTTATCTGCTAGGTCAGAAGTAAATGAATGAACAATGCCTTATATTATAAATGTAATGATTCTAGACAAACAGCCTTGTCCAGAGGATGGGAACCTCTGCAGCTGCAGTAATTTAGAGATAAAGTAGACAAAGGATTATTAGAGAAATGAACTGCTAGCATTGTGCTTGATTTAGCCGTAGTATCTTGAATGTAACATAACAAGTATCTAACTGAAAGTAACCAAGGCCATGTTGTTTTCCTCAGGAAGTATCACTTAAAAATTGTTTAAATCAGCAGAAATTCATGGGAAAGATCGTCAGCAGATGATGATGAAAAGGTTGTAATCTGTTACGTCAGCATGGTAGGACAGGATTAATTTGAGAATCTATAAAAATGAATGTATTTCCTGTTTCTGGTTAGACAAACTCTGTATTAGCACATTTTTGTCTCCTTGCTGCAAGATTAAAGTGCCTTAACCTGAACCTACCATGTTTTGATCATTTTTAAAGTATATTTTTCCTTTGACAGATTGGTCCTTCGGAACCGGAAACGTATCTCTCGCTCTAGGCCTAGGTCAGAATTGGGCCCAGTGGCATGCATCCGTACGGAGAAGAGGCCAAATCGGCTCTTCTGTTTTGAAAGACCTTCGACTGAATTGTCGTTCGAAAGAGGCCAGCCACTGTTTCTGATCTGGGATTGGAGGATGAGTCAACGATCCGGTGGACCAACTCATGGAGGGTCAGGTAAGGAGGAATTACCTTATTTCTGTTTTAAGATCGGGGACTAAGTACAGAACTGTTTTTTGTCAGGTAGATTTGCGTATGCAGATCAGGGACAGAAAAAAGGGGTTACTGTTTTTTGTTATATATCAGGGAAACAGAATAGGTAGACAGTTATTCTAGATAAACTGTGAAAAGGTATAGATTTGTGGTACCACGTGATAGAAAGGGTTACGTAACAATTTACAGATTAGCTAAGACACCAATGGTAAATCAGTGCACAAAAAGTTCCCGGGACACGCCCCTAACTGAAGACGCGAAGTATATGCAATTACAGCGTGCCGATAATGTTAAATATTACACCAAATGGGTCGATAAGTATAAATTTGAGGGTAATTTAGATAAATTTGCACTTATGAAACTTATAAAACAGTTGAAAATAGACGTGAAAGGTCAATTAAAAAAGCAGAGACAATTAGGAGTCCCTCAGGAGCATAGGTGGCTTGAGGAAGCAAATCGTAGGGAGCAGAGAATTAAAAATTCAAAGACAATGTTCTTAGACAAAGAAGACAATAACTTATAATAGCAACAGCCCCTCTTTCGCCCCCTCCACTTCCGTTACCAGAATATGAAGCGAGTGTACGAGCTGATCCACCTCCACTATACCCAGCTGTCCCTGCAAAAGCACAGCCGTTTGTCAGGGATCCTATCGAGACTAGGTCTCGAACACGCGACTTGAGGAGGGAGATTGAATAAAATGAATTAAATAGAGCATCACAGGCTATGAGTGAAGAAGAGATATGTCCACTCATAGAAGTACTGAATCTTCAGGCAGGACAAGATCCGACTCTTTTAGTTTATAGACCGTGGACACCAGAAGATATCCGGAAAGCCACGGAAGGTATTACCCACCCAAAAGTAAATTTTAGAAAATTTTTAGAAGACTTACAGGGTATGAGATTAAGTTACCATTTAAATGGAGAGGAAGTAGAAAAAGTAGTTAGACAAATTGTGGGTCCAGATTGGCACATGATCAGTGGCGACTGGAATCCTCGTGATGCACAACTTAGACCACTCCCACATACTAATGCAGAACTGGATGGCAGAGTGAAAGGTCTGACAGACCGAATCTCTGAAAAGTGGAAGCCTAGGGCTGATTGGACTTGCATTAATCAATGCATTCAACAGGAAGGTGAAACAGTTGATAGATATTATGCTAGACTGTTAGAGTGTTTTAATAATCACTGCGGAATGCAGATACCAGAAAACCAGACACATGATTCCTCATATGAACAACAGTTAAAGAACACATTCTTGAAGGGTAGTATAACTCCCATTAGTAGCTTTATTACAAAGCATATGGTAGATCATCGAACAAGTAGACTACAGCCATTACTTGAATATGCTAGACATGCAGAAAGACATTTTAATAGTAAAAAGAAAAAGAAAACTCAAGTATTTTCGGCAGAAGATGGGTCAGAAGTATTTGTAGTACAAACTGGGAAAAAGGGTAAGAAAAATACCCAGGGAAATAAACAATCTGACAAACGATCAGAAGACTTCGAGGAAAGAAAGAAAAAGGGTGAATGTTTTAAGTGCGGGAAAAAAGGACATTTAGCAAGGGATTGCAGGCTAAACAAGAAGGCGACTACAGAAAATAAGGAAGATGAGGAATGACTATATGATAGTCAGGAATCATTGGAAGAGAGTGAGCAGGGAAAGGTAAGTGAAAATGTGATAACAGGAGTAGAGGATGTGACACAAGGGGTAGAGGATGTATATGAATACACAGACATAGAAGAAAATGAAATTTTAGACCTAGCTCTTTTGAGCTTAGAGCTTTACTTAGCAGACACAAAACCAGAAGTGACGCTTCTGGTAGAGGGGAGGGAAGTTACATTTTTGTGTGACTCAGGGGCTTCACGGACCCTGATACACCCTTCCAAGCTACCGGAAGATACAGAATCACCAGATTATATACTAGTGAAAGCAGTCAATGGACAGCTGTATCGGGAGCCAATCTCCCATGATATAACAATAACAGACCCCATTTCAGGGATGATTCAGAAAAGTAAAATTGTAGTTTCTGCAAAATGCCCAGTAAATCTTTTGGGTAGAGACTTGATGCAGATATTTGGCATAGCCGTAGTTCCAACCATGCAGGGTATGGAAGCACAGCTACAAATGGACACTTTTGTAGTGCGACCAGAGGGTGAAATGTATTACTGGTACAGCCAGGACTTGGTTACGACTGGTCCAGGGGCAGTAACCGAAGAACTGATGAACGTAGCCATCAGCAAGTCCCCTTCCCTCGACATTGACAAACAGCATTTGTTGCATTGTACTCTATATTACTGTAATAGACCAGGACCTGATAAAGATTATGAACAAGAATTGTTTCAGAACCATGCAAACAGACTAATATTGTGAAACTTGTACTGGGATGCAGAATGGAACAGTGTAGCAAGCTGTTCATTGCCCCAGGAATGTTTAGCACTTTACAAATCTAATCGACTGCCACATGTTAGTTTAACTAAGGACAAAACTTTAAAATGGGCAGACTTAGGTGAAAAAGTCACAAGGTGGGAGAAGCAGACAGAATTAGAGCTCTCCGAACAAAGAGTACAGAAACAGAAATTGAATTGGATTACACAGACACACCCAGCTGTACACTCACAGGCTAATGAGAATAGCTGAGTATTACTCTTATTGGAAGAAGAGGAGAAAGCCTTGCGAGACATACCAGTTATTCTCTGGTCAGTAGGGAAATCAGATGTAGGACTTATACAAACAGCAGGACCAGTTACCATAACGCCAAAGTCAGCATTTAGACCCCAGAAAAGACAGTATCCCTTGAGAAAGGATGCAGAGGTAGGAATCAAGCCTATCATAGCAGCATTACTTAAAGAAAGAGTCTTAATAGAATCTCCTGATTCACCATGTAATACACCTTTATTTCCTGTCAAGAAAGCAAACGGGGAATGGCGTATGGTCCAAGACTTACAAGCTGTAAATAATGCAGTTATACCCAGGGCACCAACGGTGCCAGATCCACACACCTTATTGAATGATTTAAAGCCAGAACAAAAATATGTTTCAGTGGTAGACATTGGTAATGCATTTTTCTCGATACCGATACACCCTGACAGCCAATATTGGTTTGCATTTACATTTCAGGGAAAGCGGTACACATATACCAGATTACCACAGGGATATTGTGAAAGCCCAATGATATTTGCACAGGAAATGGCAAGCAACCTGGCGGGATTTATCCCACCGAAAGGTAGTCAGATTCTACTTTATGTAGACGACATTCTGCTGGCAGCCCCCACCCAGCAAGAATACAAGGAGGACACGATAGCTTTATTACAATTTTTAGCTACTCAAGGTCACAAAGTAAACAAAGACAAGTTACAGCTTTGGAGAAAACAAGTTAAGTACTTGGGATATGTAATATCCAAAGAAGGTAGAATATTAGATGAAGACACAAAAACAGCAATTTTACAAACACCTAGACCAACTACCAAGAAGGAAATGATGTCCTTCCTGGGAACTACTAATTTTTGTCGGAGTTGGATACCAAACTATGCTTTGGAATCTACTCCACTGGCCGATTTAATATTTAAGAAGCCGATGGCAGCACAAGATTTATTACAATGGACACCTGAAGCAGAAGCAGCTTTCTGTAAGCTGAAACAATTGATAGCATCTTCCTTAGTTCTAGGATTACCAAACTATAACAAGCAGTTTATTCAAACTGTAAATTGTAAGCAAGGTTATATGACATCAGTATTGACACAGCAACATGGGGACAAAAAACGCTCCATAGCTTACTATTCATCACAGTTAGACCCAGTGGCGCGATCCTTGCCCCACTGTGTACAAGCAGTAGTTGCAGCTGAAATGGCAGTGCAGGCTTCAGCGTCAGTAGTGTTATTCCACCCTCTCACATTGAGAGTGCCTCATGCAGTCGCAATTACTTTACTGCAAGAAAAAGTAGCATATCTTTCTCCAGCTAGGCATCTTTCCTGTATGACCATACTGTTGAGCCACCCTCATATGACAATTGAACGATGCACAACTTTGAATCCATCAACTTTGCTTCCAACCCCTGCAGATGGCAAACCACACTGCTGCTTGCAGGAGATTGAACAAAAGACATTACCTAGACAAGACCTTACGGATGTTCCCTTGGATGATGCCGAGGTGACATGCTATGTGGACGGCTCATGCAGGAGGGGTCCTACAGGACAGAACCTAGTGGGGTATGCAGTCGTTTCTGATACTGAAACTTTAGAAGCAAAATCTTTACCACACAACTTATCTGCACAAGCAGCAGAATTGATCGCCTTAACAAGGGCATGTACCTTAGCAAAAGGTAAGAAAGTGAACATTTATACTGACAGTCGGTATGCTTTTTCTACTGTACATGTTTTTGCACAACAGTGGAAAAATAGAGGAATGATAACATCTACTGGTAAACCGATCAATCATGCGCAACTTATTTTAGACTTGTTAGATTCAATTCAGTTACCTAAAAAAGTAGCTATTTGCAAATGCGTAGCTCATACGAAACAACAGGATAGAATTTCAAAAGGTAATGCACGGGCTGATACAGCTGCAAAGCAGGCAGCCTCAGCCACAGAAGCTTTTCTTTTGAGTGAGGAATTACAACCCTCAGAGACTTTAGATTTAGAAATGTTAAAAACAATGCAGACACTTACTACAAATATTGAGAAACAAAAGTGGATAAAACGAGGAGCAATCCTCAAAAAAGGACTGTACATCTCCAAGGAAAAAAAAAACAATTTTGCCATCTAATTTGTTTAGATATGCAGCGTTGTTGAGCCATGGGCAGAGCCATGTCTCAACAGGTGGGATGGTACAGTTAGTGAATCGAGTGTTTACAACCTACGGATTTACAAATTATACAAAAAATTTTTGTGCAGCATGCCGTGTTTGTAACAAGCATCATGCGCAAGGGGAGTTGAAGCCTAAGCAAGGGAATTTTCCTACACCACCATATCCGTTCCATACTATTTGTATGGATTTCATAGAATTGAATAAATGTGAAAATAAGAAGTATTGCCTTGTTATTATACACATGTTTTCCAAATGGGTAGAAGCGTTTCCATCTAAAAATCCAGATGCAGCTACTGTTGCAAAGGTCCTCGTTAAAGAAATTATACCCAGATTTGGTATACCGGAAAAGATTTATAGTGATAACGGGACACATTTCGTGTACCAAATGATTCAGCAACTCAGTCGTTATTTTGGGATATCGTTAAAGAACCACTGCGCGTATCACCCCCAATCTGCAGGGCTAGTAGAGAGGCATAATGGGGTATTAAAGAACAAACTTAGGAAGTTGATAGCGGAGACACAGAAAAACTGGATGCACTGTTTGCCTTTAGCACTGTTGAGTATGAGAACTGTTCCAAATGTGAAGGGATTAACTCCTTTTGAAACTTTGTTTGGGAGGGCATATTATACACCTCAGTGGAAACCTCTCATGTCTACAGAGCAGGATGCTGACAGTTCACTTGCAGGATATATGAGGCGATTTTTGAATAACAAACTTTTGGAGTTAAATTCTGTTTTAGATAAAGAGCAACCGAAATCGGAAGCACCAGTAGCCCCAGGCACCTGGGTCTGGGTGAAGATTGTGAAGAGGAAAAATTGGAGTTCTCCAAAGTGGGAAGGTCCGTACCAAGTACTACTGTCGACACCCACTGCAGTCAAGATCGCAGAGCGAGCTTCCTGGATTCATTTGACGCACTGTAAACTGGTTAAAAACTTTGAACTGGACAAAAACTTTGTTACTGTTGCACAACAAGAACAAAATGGCCAGGTACAGAGTGAGTAGAGACATTGAGCAACCTCAGAAAAAGTACAGTTGTGTACACCTACCATAAATGTAGATGTTCGAGTGTCTTCACTGTTGCAGTCATGACTGTAGGGTTCTCCCCTGCCAGCAGGCAGCCCTCGGTCGGCCAGAATCCCAAAGTCTGGGTCCGGCATCGGCTGTTCAACCATGCTCCCTGACGTCAGAGCACCAGGAGTATAAAGCTGACAGCCGACGCCATCTTCTCCAGTTTTTCTTGCCCCAGATGTCAGGAGTCCCAAAATGAAAAATGTCCCATAACCTTTGCAAATACACCTCAGAAGAATGGTGAAAAAAAGGAAATACACAAAAATAAAAATAAGAGGGGACAGGAGGGAGGGAAACCCAGACTGCAACAGTGAAGACACTCGAACATCTGCATTTATGGTAGGTGTACACAACTGTACTATGTTCATCGTGTTTCACTGTTGCAGTCATGACTGTAGGGTAGAATCCCAAAGCTGAAAGAAAGGGAGGTGGTCATAAAGAAGAAGGGGCAGCTAAAAGGCCCTGCAAGACTGCAGAGGCAAAGTCTGCCCTAGACTTAGAGTAGAGAGGTAGATTGTAGTGCTTAGAAAAAGTATGCACTGAACTCCAAGTTGCAGCTTCCAAAATGTCCTTGGTTGGAACTCCCCTGAGGAAGGCCGCAGAAGTGGCAGCAGCTCTGGTGGAATGAGTCCGTATACTCCCTGGGATTTGCTTTCCATGGTGTGAATAACAAAATCTGATTCCATGAGCAATCCATTTAGAAATGGTCTGTTTTGAAATGGCTTTACCTTGGGAGCTTGAAGCATAAGAAACAAACAATTGTTCTGATTTTCTGAAGTCCTTGGTTCTGTCCAGGTAAAAACGTAGTTGTCTGTGTACATCCAAGGAATGTAAGATCCTTTCCCCTTTATTTTGAGGAGTGGGGAAAAAGTTGGCAAGTGGATAGTTTGATTTAAAGCCACTTTGGAAACCACCTTAGGCATGAAAGCAGGATTAGTCCTCAAAGATACCCTGTCTTGGTGAAAAATAATATAAGGTTCCACAGCCATAAGAGCTTGTAACTCTGAAACTCTCCTGGCAGAGGTTAGGGCTAACAAGATAGCTGTCTTCCAAGATAAAAACTTGATGTCAGAAGAAGCAGCAGGCTCAAAAGGAGGCAAGGTTAGTTTTTCCAAAACATAGTTGAGATCCCAAGCAGGAATGGGAGGAGATCTAGGAGGTCTTAAGTTCTTAGCACCTCTGAGAAACTGTCTCATGAGCTGGTGGGAAAAGATGGGAGGGTCTGTATTATAATGAGCAGAAATAGCTGAAGCATGTATCTTAATGAAAGAGAAAGAGAGACCCTTATGTAAGAGATCTGTCAAGTAAAGTAAAATTAAGGAAATGTTAGGAAAAAAAGGATCAGAATCCTGAGCCTGCATCCAGGAACAAAATCTTTTCCATTTTCCTGCATAAGATTTTCTAGTGCTAGGACGTCTGGCTTCTAAAATGACATCCATAACCTGCTTGGGTAGAATAGAAGAAATCAAAGGCCCTGGATTAACCAGGCTGCCAGGCTGAGAGTTCTGACATGAGAGTGTAGAACCTGACCCTGATGTTGGGACAGAAGGTTCGGAGGCTGAGGTAAAGGGGGCTCGCGACATAGGTTTTTTAGAGTTGGATACCAAAACTGCCAAGGCCAATTTGGAGCCAGCAAGATTATCATCTTGAGCTTGTCCTGTTTTATCTTCAATAAGACCCATGGAAGAAGAGGAAGAGGTGGAAAGGCATATCCAGAGAGGTTCCTCCAACTGAATGACAGGGCATCCACTTTCCAAGCTTTTCTGTGGAAAGTCCTGGTGCAAAAATTCTGTAGTTGATGATTGAGATGGGATGCAAAGAGGTCTATGTGAGGACATCCCCAGACTTCTGTTATCATCCTGAATATTTTGGTGTCCAGCATCCACTCATGTGGATCCGAAAGGTTTCTGCTCAGACTGTCTGCCAGGAAGTTTTGTTTCCCTGGTAGAAACTGAGCTTGAAGATCCAGATTGCAAGCTAGAGCTGTGTTCCATAGATCCATGGCTAGTCTGCAAAGGGGGTAGGAATGAGATCCCCCTTGCTTGTTTATGTACCACATAACTGTGGTGTTGTCCATCCGTATTAGTAGTTGTCCTGGTTGTAAGAGATTCCTGAAGGCCAATAGAGCTTTCTGAACAGCTAACATTTCCTTTAAGTTGATATGCAGGTGCTTCTGATCCTTTGTCCAAAGGCCCTGCAGACAATTGCCCTGAAAATGGGCTCCCCAAGCATAATCCGAGGCGTCAGTGGTTAGAATATGAGTAGCAGGAGGCAGACGGAAGGGTTTCCCTTTGTTTAGAACACATGCCCTGGACCGCCAAAGAAATTCCTTTTGAAGGCAAGGAGGGGCAGAGATCAGTATGTCCAAACTGTGGCAATGCTGAGACCATACACTTTTTAGGTACCACTGTATTTTCCTCATGTGTAGTCTTGCATATGGTACGAGAAGGATGCAGGAGGCCATGTAACCCAAAGCCTGCAGGAATTTCCTTGCAGATAGCTGAGTTAAAGTTGCCAAGGTTCTGAAAGTTGAAGCCAGCTGTAATTGTTTTTCGGATGTCAGAAATGCCATCTGGGTGGTGGTGATTAAAAGTGCACCCAGAAAAGTTATCTGTTGTGATGGGGTTAAATTTGACTTTTTTATGTTCACAGAGAATCCCAGGAACTTGAGAAGGTTCTGTACAAATTCTAGATGCTGGAGTAAGACATCCTTGCTGTCTGCCTGAATTAGACAATCATCCAGATAAGGGTAAATTTGAATTCCCTTGAGTCTGCAGTAAGCTACTACTGGAGCCAGGCATTTGGTGAAGACCCTGGACGCAGTAGACAATCCAAAGGGCAGCACAGAGAATTGAAAGTGCCTCGATCCGGCCTTGAACCTGAGGTATTTTCTGTGATCCTGCCTGATGGGAATGTGTAAATATGCCTCCTTTAAATCCAAAGTTACCATCCATGCATCTTTGGACAGCATTGGAAGTAGCTGCTGTAGAGTAAGCATCTTGAATTTTGGAATCTCTAGAAAGGTGTTCAAGACCGACAGATCCAGAATGGGTCTCCATGAGTTTTGCTTCCTTGGGACTAGAAAGAGCCTTGAGTAAAAACCTTTTCCCATCTCTGAAAGTGGAACCGGTTCTATGGCATTCATAGCCAAAAGAGCTTCCACCTGGTTTAAAGCCTCCGTCCATTGATGTTTTGGAAGGTCTGGCCATCCACTTGGCCTTGGCAAGGTATGAAAATGGAATTTGTAACCCCTTAAAATCACATCCAGAACCCACTTGTCTTGGGTTATTTGAGTCCAATTTTGATAAAAGAGAGAGAGTTTTCCTCCGAGAGGGGCTTCCAGGTAAGAAATTCCTGTAGCCCAACAGAGGGAGTCATTGAGTTTGTTTCCTTTGAGTTTGTGACCTGTCCTCTCCTCCCCTAGGGGTGGAAGCAGTCCACTGTCTTGGTGTATAAGAAGCTTGTGTTTGAGGCCTTCCTCTGGAGCATCTATATCTACCCCTCTGAGGCCTGTCTGATGAGGGAAAGGACCAATTTTTTGAAGGCCAATTCCTGCTAAATCTAAGAGGCTGTACTTGTAAGAAATCTTTAACTGTTTGCATGGATTTTGCCTTATCCTCCATCTTTTTAATCACCTCTTCAGCTTTTGATCCAAACAAAACATTATGCTGAACAGGAGCATCCAATAATTTAGCCTTTACTTGTTCAGGCAAATTCTGTTCCTTTAGCCATGCATGCCTTCTAATAACTGTGCCAGAGGCTGCAGCCCTACAAGAAGCCTCCAAGGCATCAAATCCACAGTGTAAACCATGCTTCCCATGCAACAAGTCATTTAATTCCTTATCATCTGCACAGGCAGAAATGGAAGTAAGCTTTTGTTTTAAAACAGACAAGAGAAATTGCTGGTATTTAAACATATGAAACTGACAGTTTAAGGCCCTAATGGACAAAGTAGCAGAAGTGTACACCTTTTTGCCCCATCTCTCTAAGGATCGAGAATCCTTTTCAGTAGGAATGGGATTTTTGGCAGAAGCAGCCTTAACTCCCTTAGGACCCTGAGAAATGGTTTCTGGGTCAGCAGAAAGGTTCTTGTATAAAAACTGATGGGAATCAGGAACCCTGAAATATCTATCAGGCTTAACAGGAGCAGGAGGAAAAGAGTCAGGGGTTAAGTTAGCCTCCGAAAAGGCATCGTCCACAATATCCAAAACAGGAGGAATAGCCAGGGGTCTATGTTGGGGAAGAAGAAGAAAATCCCTCAGTCTTTTCTTAGATTCCGAGTATTCCTGTCCTTCCCAATGGAAATGTTCCCTCATTTCATGCAAAGTTTCCCCAAAAGAGAAATCCTCAGGGGGAGAAGCTGAAGAAATGGATTCTTCAGCATCAGAATCCTCATTAGGAGGGAAAGAATATTCCTGATCAGAAGAAGAAACTGAAGAAACTGAAGCTTGATCAGAGGAATCATAATAAACATCCTGCCTTGGCCTTTTATCTTGAGGGGGATGTGAACCCCTAATCATAGTAAGTAAATCCTCCGCCATCTTGAGTAACTGTTTCTGTGACTTGGGAGCCAGTTCAGAGGAGGCCTGTGTTGTAGTCTTTGATTTAGAAGGAGTATTTGCCTTTGTCTTTGGCTTTGCCTTTATTAGAAGCTGAGTAGGCCTGAAAACCCCTTCGGAAGCCGGTACCTGCACAGCGGCTCCAGACCCATCCGAAGGAGCATTGTCCGAAGGTCCTGCAACAGAAATATTTAAAGGCCTGGTTGGCTCCTCATGAGAGTCCATTTTGGCCGTCGGTTCTGAAACGGCCGATGACAGGGGCTGCAAAAGCGCCTCACTGACAACGGCCAAACCTGAAGCTGGCTCCGCTTGTGCGCTATCATCAGATTTGGACCTCGGAGGCCTGTCTTTGTCCTTGCGATGTTTGTGAACTCAGGTAGCAGGAACCGTATCCGACGACATTTTGTAGTTAAAGTGCCTACCGAAGTAATGAAAAGCAAAATCGTACCTTCGCTTAATTGTACGTTGATTGAATCTAGCACAAAACCGACAACTAGCTACATCGTGGTCAGGGCCTAAGCAAGGAATACAGTAAGAATGAAAATCCTTATGAGGTATTTGCTTCCCACATGAAATACAATTATTAACTTTTTCTGACATCGGAGTGGAGCAAGAAAAAAGTTTCTCCAACGGGGTACTTAACTTTGAGTGGAGAAGAAAATCTTCGGACTGCAGTATATCAGAAAAAATCATCAGGAGTCAGCCGACCGGCACTTGCGAACTGCTATCACCGCATGGCAAGAAAGACTGGAGAAGATGGCGTCGGCTGTCAGCTTTATACTCCTGGCGCTCTGACATCAGGGAGCATGGTTGAACAGCCGACGCTGGACCCAGACTTTGGGATTCTGGCCGACCGAGGGCTGCCTGCCGGCAGGGGAGAACCCTACAGTCATGACTGCAACAGTGAAACATGATGAACATCTTGTATGATTGTTTTTATTGCAATATTAATCACACTGTTATTTTTGTTGTGGCCATTCCTTTTTCCTGCCACAAAGGTTGAACTGATTAGACATAATGAACCAAACATAGACTGGCATCCGAACTTTAACACTTATCAGGCAATTACACGTGTGTATGCAGAGACTTTTAATGTTTCGAACTGCTGGGTCTGTATGGCCATACCAACAGCATACGGGGGTTTATTAATGACTGCTATCCCCCTAGGGGTCAATGAGACCTGGGAAAATCTGTTTTTTGACACAGTTGCTATTAAAGCACAAGATAAGGTAGCACTGTATTTGCCTGTGACACAAAAAGGAATTGTATGTTTCGATAAAAATGATACCATCCAAGTTGGATGGAGCAAATGCAATGTTACAGTACAGTATAAATGTTATAGAAAACCAAATGATTTGAGTGGATCTTGTAGTACAGATTATGACTCATTTTTGAAATCTATGCATAAGACTCTTGATCAGGTACAACACAATCCTGTACTTTTCAAGCAGTTATCAGTAATAGATAGGGAAATGTTTCATGCAGGGCAGTCATTTCGTAACAAAGTAATAACTAAGGTAGAAGACTGTTATTTTGTGTGTGGTAAAAAGGCATATAAATGGTTACCTGAGAATTGGTCTGGCAGTTGTTTTTTGGGGTACCTGGTTCCGGCCATCCGACACACTGCAACTTTGCCTCAGGGGAGTATTCAAAATACTCGAGACGTAACCAAAAAGACTGTTAAGAAACCTGAGAATCCAGTGGGACGAATTGAAGCAGGGTGGAAAGACCATCGTAATGTGGGAACCAAACTTGTGCATATGGACTTGAGTGATGCTGTTATATCCTGGGCAGTTATATCATCCATGTATGGCGGAGTTAAATCAATATGGGAGCTGCGAAAACTGTCCAAACTTCTCAAAATAATGAGTAATGCGACTTTTTCTGCCCTTGAACTGATAACTGATGAACTGAATGCCATGAGAACTGTAGTGCTCCAAAACTGAATGGCTCTTGACTTCACCTTAGCGGTGAGAGGTGGAACTTGCGCTTTAATCAAAGAAGAATGCTGTGCGTTCATTCCTGACCATCAGCATGAGATTAACGACCATCTCAAGGTGATTCAGCAAGTGTCGGCCATGACCAAGCCAGGCCCAAACCCTCTGACAGATTTTTTCCAGAATGCATTTGGGGGGTGGGGCTCCATTTTTATGAACATATTGATTGCTATTGGGGTAGGATTACTCTTAATAGGAGTTTGTATTTGTTGTGGAATCCCCTGCATGAAGAGATTAATTAAAGAATTCATAGATATATCCGTATCTGAGACTATGTATCAAAGTACTGAATTTGAAGAGCTGCTAGAATGCGAAACATTTTCATAAAAGTTTAAACTGAATGACTTTCTTAACTGCAAATCCTGAATGGAAGAGGTTAGGAAAAGAAGCAAGCTGTTTATTCTTTTTTGAAAATAGAATAAAAAGTATTAACAGGAGGGAAATGTTAGAAAAATATGTGTTAATGTGTGTATGCTTAATGCCAAATTAATAATCAAGTGTTTTTAATATGCTTTTCATTCTATTTTTCATGCACTGTGTTTTATACAAATTGAGTTTCATATGAGACTGAAAAGATGCTTTTTGAAAACTGCAGCATGCTTTCTGAAACTTGCAAGTTGCCCTCTGACCTAGTAACTGCTAGCACAGCAATATTCTTGTTTATGCCTTATGGAAATGTACTTGAGAAGCAGGTGTTTATCTGCTAGGTCAGAAGTAAATGAATGAACAATGCCTTATATTATAAATGTAATGATTCTAGACAAACAGCTTTGTCCAGAGGATGGGAACCTCTGCAGCTGCAGTAATTTAGAGATAAAGTAGACAAAGGATTATTAGAGAAATTAACTACTAGCATTGTGCTTGATTTAGCCGTAGTATCTTGAATGTAACATAACAAGTATCTAACTGAAAGTAACCAAGGCCATGTTGTTTTCCTCAGGAAGTATCACTTAAAAATTGTTTAAATCAGCAGAAATTCATGGGAAAGATCGTCAGCAGATGATGATGAAAAGATGGTAATCTGTTATGTCAGCATGGTAGGACAGGATTAATTTGAGAATCTATAAAAATGAATGTATTTCCTGTTTCTGGTTAGACAAACTCTGTATTAGCACGTTTTTGTCTCCTTGCTGTAAGATTAAAGTGCCTTAACCTGAACCTACCATGTTTTGATCATTTTTAAAGTATATTTTTCCTTTGACAATTTTCTTTAATAATTTTGGCATGTTTGTGCTGTGCTGCAGTGTGCAAACATGTTTAACAGAAAAAAAAATTAACATTTCTAATATGGTTTTCACAAATATACTGAACGACCTTGCGTCAGGTCCATACAAAGGTACATATGTGCTGTTACCAAGCTCACACTGCTGTGAACCATGTAGTATCTAGGTTGTCAGCACAGATATATATGAAAATGAGGTGGATTTCCTGAACTGCTAAAAGAAGCAACCGTGTCCACATATCCACTTTGAGTAGGCCTCTACATGATGTTCACATTCCCAGAGGATGTGGATGACATCAGGGGGCTGTGTCTTATCATTTTTTTTGTTCCCATTGTGAGTGTTTACACAGAGCGCCATATAGTTTAGCATGTTTATGTGGACAAACTACCCACGTGACAGTGATGACGTAGGCAGCAATCAATTAAAATAGGATATCTTCAATAAATATTTTTGACTTTTATATAAGCTGTGATGCACCCCGCTGCAAATTGTGGCATGGTGTGCACTAAAGTAGGGCCTTTAAATTATGTTAATCATATCCTGGTCAGGAGAACGGCATCATAATTAGCCAATCCCACATAGTGGACCTAATGCAGAGCTGTATAAAATATGCATACACCCTACATTCTGATTTTCCCTCAATACTCTTGGCCATTGGAGTTGAGACTTTATGCTAGGGGCTGCTGCAGGTCTGCTCCATCTGTACGTGCTAGATGCTGACGTCAGTGGTGCTGGTGCTGATGACAATAGGCCTAGGCCAAGAAAGAGAAGATTGTTCAGGCCCAGGGTAACCTTCCAAGAGCTACATGAGCTGGAGATTGTAGAATGACACAGGGTGTACAGGGACATATTAAAATAACTCACTGAGCTCTGCTGCATCAACTCAGAGCCATAGCTAACAGAAGGAAACACATTCCAGTGGAGACAAAGGTATGTGTAGCCCTTAGGATACTAGCTACAGGTACTTTTCAAAGACCAGCTAGGGATATGATGGGGCTGTCATTGACATCTGCATCCAGGATAATCCACCAATTCCTGGATGTTATGCTTCGACATGCCAGTGAACACTTATCTTTTCCCCTTAACCCTTAGGTGAGGGCCAGCAATATGCAACACATCTACCATGTAGCACACTACCCTGAAGTACTAGGTGCCAGAGATTGCACTCATGTACACATCAAGGCACCACCTGGTAAGCAGGGTACAATCTACATTAACCGCAAGGGGTACCACTCCATCAACTGCCAGATTGTGTGCAATGCCCAGGGGATTATCCTGAATATGTGTCCTGGCAACCCTGGCAGTTATCACGATTCCCATACTTGGCACACAGCACAGCTGTACCAGATGTTTGTTAGAAGGGACATCCTACAGTGCTATTTACTCGCGGATTCTGGTTATGCCCTGGAACCATGAATGATGACACCCATCAGAAATGCACATACACCCATGGAAGAATGCCATAATGAGGCACACAAACAAGGAACACATTAGAGCAAGTGTTTGGGCTTCTGAAGTCATGGTTTCAGTGCCTTGATATATCTGGAGGAGCCCTGCAGTATACTCCAGCCACATCTGCACAGATATTCATGTATGTGCTATGCTGCACAATCTGATCTTGAGGAAACAGCTGCAGCAGTAACAGCAAAGGGAAGGGATATACAACCCCCCACCAGTGCCTAGATCACCATAGACACAGTCACAGGAGGACTCAGAGGAGAAACCACTGCTGATATCCCTGTAGATTAATGTAGGCGTGCTCAGTATGCCATGACTTTGGCTAAGATTCATAGGTTCATAGGTTGGTACTAGGCTATCAGCCCTAGGGCCTATACAAGCCTAGCCATAACAATTCCCTGGCTATTTCTTCCCACATTATTTACTTTCCTGGACCCCTGTCTAGCAGGGAGACTGACGTGATCCCTGGGGTGAATTTCCTTTCTCCCATCCAATCGTCAAGGTTCCTCTTGAAGAGGTCCAAAGAGGCACTCTGCTTTACATGTATGGACAATCTATTCCAGAGTCTGGGGAGTCTCTGGGTCAGGAACCTATCCCTCCAGCATGTTTTGTTTATTGTGATGACAAGGTTTAGATCCCTGGAGTGTGTAGCTCTGAGGGATTGGGATTTCTTTAAGTGTAGCATGTAAGAGACATCTTGTAGCACATTCACTGACAACCTAGAGACCTAAGGACTAATACCATACTTCTACTCACATACAGATATTAAAAGTGATGCCAGGCAAATTACACATCCTGTACTTATCCTTGTATTTGCTGTGTGCTGCTTGTATCAGACATAGTCAACCCTGAACTACAGTTGTGTCAACTGCTACATTTGCAGGGTAAGTCTGTAAACTACACAGTAGTCTACCGGATTATTATGATATGCCAGTGTATGTATGGACTGGGTACATTATGCAAGTAACTATAGTTGACTATTTGGACAGAAATGACATCCATGTTGGACTAGAGATTCCCATTCCACTAACATGTCTCTATTTCTATTCAGCAGGCCTCATGCAAGGCATATTCATGCAGTCTTACTGCAGCAGATTACTGGTACATCACTGAAGGGAGATGTTAGACAGTGGGATTAAATGACAGTCACACTATCATGTATACCAGAATAACATGTTGTGTTATTCCTCTACCCCCAACACAGCAGTGTTCCCTTGTAACTGCTGTAGCAGTAACTCATTGATGGTATATGAGCATTTTACTCAGCCTCATGACAGTACTATAGAAACTGATCTTACAATGTATGTTTTAGGAAATGGAGGAATAATCAATGTGCGTATTTATGTAGGTGATTTTGTGATGAATGACCCCTTCTCTGTTAAGCAGCATCTGTAGCTTAAATGACTAAGGCAATCACCTTGTGTGATGGCATTCATGGTCCTAAACTAGAAGTATTCAAGTGTTTTGGATGTAAGGTATCAATACTTTGTGTACTACAGACTGTCTGTTTGTGCTGTACTATTTTAACTGTTGTCTCATATTAATTACATAAGACAACTTTACAAAATGTTAGCCAATGTGAGTGAAGTGCAGCAGTGCAGAAACAGGGACATATGTCATTTTGTGTAATACACAAAATCCCATATTAGAGTACAGCTAGGTGTGGGCTGGAGTCAGTTTATGAGTAGCCAAAACTCCCACTGGGCATGCTCATACACTTAGTTAAGCTGAGTGCAAATCTTTTGCTCCTCGCACAATGTCTTGTATAATGTATCATGTTTATATATATATATATATATATATATATATATATATATATATATATATACTTAAATGACTCTACTTCAACGAAGCTGCATTCAGCCGAAAGCACGGACTTCTGAAATTCTTTTTCTGTGAAAAAAACACTTGATCACCAGGAGAAGAAACCTAAACAGACCAAATGAAAACTCACCAAAGTGTGGGACTTCACCCCCATGCCCCCACACCCTCCTACCTAAATATACAAACTCAGAGATTGCATTCCACTGAAGAAAGGGCAAAGTTCACCATGGTGGCCAAGTGGTTCCTTTCTATATATCTGTCTGTCACAATCTCTCTCTCCATATATATATATATATATATATATATATATGTGTGTGTGTGTGTGTGTGTGCGTGTGTGTGTGTGTGTATGTATATATATATATATATGTATATATATCGTATAAACCAAAGGAAGACAAATGTTGACACACGCCCCTGGAGCTGAAAGCAAAAGTGCAAAAGCAGACCAGTGATAATACGACTCTAAATATTCTGCCCTAGCACCAAACGAGTCATAATAACAAAAGCCAAGAGTATATGTTATTTGCCACAGTCGCGAATCTGTCAATTCAAAAAGGCAAGCTTTGAATGCAAGAGTAAGCGCCTTGTCAGTTAACTTACTTAGTGGATGTACCAAACAAGTTTAAGTGAAGTAACCAAGTATGCAACAAAAATGTCACCAAGGCAAATAACAGCTCACCAAATGAACTCAGTCCAGCCATCACTTTTCTATTAAATCCACAAAACAACTCTTCAGTTAGCGACTTTGCAATTCAATTATTCCCCAAACAACCTTTCGGTTCAGCTGTGATGTTTCATGTTCATCAATAATGTCTCCAAAACATAAATGAAATCCAAACATAAACTTGTGTAGATCTTCAGACAAACATAGACATTTTTAAAAACTAAGTTTAAATACATTAAAGTACTAATTCTCAGCCAATAGTAACTATGATACAAAGTCATATGACTTCATCAAATGTAGGATAAAACCATTAGACACCAGTTGCCTGAATTAAAAGTGCCACATATACCTGAATGTCAAAACCTACGAATGTATTTTAGGTTCATATGACATCTATAAAATAGCAACACAAAAAATGGCACAGAAAATATGTACTAATGTATACTTAGGTAAAACTGAAACAATAATACAGAATGCTAAAAACATAAATCCAATCCGCTATTCTAACAAAATATGAAATATAAGATCACGGGTACATAAATAGACCCTAATATGTCATTATATAAAAATATATATAAAATATCACTAAACAATGATAAATGTCACAATAGAGACGAAGTCTAACAATTGTCCAATGCAAGATAGATCCAAAGATCTACAAATAAATTGATGTTTGGAAAACCTACTTGTGCCTGCATACATTTCTGCATAATGTGAAAAGGTGGCATGTATAAAACGAATACATACCATATGCTTATGTGATAGGAAAATGTGTAATGAACTAAGTAACATACCATTGAAACATTAATGAAAAAGGAAAAATGTAAACAGTGGTTGAAAATGGAATGAGTGCATATATGAAAAAAGACAACCGGACAAAATCCTACAACCTGGTGTAGATAATGCATCGAGGATGAAACTTAATAATATGCTAGAGATGTGGCTTGATGGATAGCACTTCATTTAGGCCTTTATCCCTATGTGCAGCCAATCTACAAATCCATTTCAACTCAGCCTGCTCAGTCACATTGACCATGTCTAATATTTCTGGTGTTACAATCACTGTTGCAGTGTTGATGGTCCAGTGGTTTGTGGTGGGATGTCTGAAATAATGTGATTCATCTATGAACCTACATTGTGGACACCTCCCACATCAACTGGTTCTTTCAAATCCTCTTCTAGGTTCAAAACCTTCATGGAAAACTACACAAAGTAGCCTTGAGGGAGGCTATATTGCTGTAGGTAAATGATGGATTTTCTCCTACTATTCTGGCTATATGATTATCTACAGTCAGAATATTCCAATGCCTCCTGACTGACTCTTGAATGACACTGAGCCCTCTTCCATATGGTAGAATAACACCTAAGGGTCGCTCTTCGTTGTTATTTCCTACTTGAACACCTGGATCTATTTGTTCAGAGTAATATGGTTTGGCTCTACTCCCTCTTAACGTATCCATCTGCCTATACACTCTATCAATCTCATCTTGAGTGTACCCCCTAATGGTAAGTCCTTCTTTGAGTACAGTTAATCCTGTTGATATTATTAAATATGTGTGGATGATGCTTACTTTCTCTGTGTCTAGTGTTGATGGTTTTATCTACTTTAAAGAAAAAGTCTATGCTAACAGAAGATGAATTCATGGTAAATTTTAAGAATGAATTCTTTAAATTGAGTTCATCATGGAAGCTTATGAGCTCTTCTTGTGTTCCCTTCCACAGAAAAAAGAGGTCATCCACAAACCTTTTATAGAAATGAATGTGATGGTCTCTTATTATATGGATGTCTTCTCTGCTGATAGCATGTTCCATCATAAAGGAAGATATTGTTTTCAAGGACTATTTCTATTAACAATGACAGAAGATCAATTTTACTAGCGGAAAAGTGGGAGTACTTAATTAGGTATGTCTGTAAATAATGTATACCTTCCATGTTATTCATCCAGTTCTAGGGTAGTAGACGCCTTATAAAGCTCCCTTAAAAATTGTTCAGTGTCCTTTAAGATATAACTCGATGATTTAACAACGTCTCTCAATTCATACTCCAAAAATATAGAAATGGGCTCAGTGAGCCAACCTGAGCCCGCTACTATAGGTCTAAGTTCTGGTTCAAGGAGATTTTTATGAATCTTGGAATCAATGGATACTGTACTAACATAAATTTATATACGTCATCAGTCAAACTTCCCCCTTGTTTACATTCTAGAAGGGTTCTGTCTATATTCTCCTTCATGTCATATACACATTCAATTGAAATGGTTTTGTATGCATCTGCACTAAGCATATTCTTCATGGTTGAATGATAATAATGGGCATTTAATACTACAATAGGGCCTAATAATAATGTTGGTATTGTTTCTTAAATCATGTAAAGCTTGTATCTGTGGTTTGGTTAGATTACTGTCTAAGTCATTATAATGTAAGTTAGGAAGATTATATACATATATATACTCTCTCTCTCTCTCATTATATATATATATATATGGGTCTACTTGAAAACACTGACACACCAAAACAGCGACAACGAGAACACCAAGACCGGAAGATCGACAACTGAGATGACCGACAGTTTAAAAGCCTGACACTGAGAACACCGACATGTTAAGGTAAGTGTGCGATAGTGACAGACTTTAGGGTTAGGGACAGGTTAAGTGAGTTAGGGTTAGGGTGCGGATAAAGTAAGTGTGCGATAGTGACAGACTTTAGGGTTAGGAGTGGGTTAAGGTTAGTGTATAGATAGTTGTGCATGTAAGGTTTAGTGTAGGTTTGTAAGGTTTTTGGTGTGCTTGTGTTGTGTGTGTGTTTTTCAGAAAAGGTATTTGCTTTGTTTTGTTGATTGTTGGGATTGTGGTTTGTCGGGCATGTGAAGTTTCATGCTTGTCAATCTTCCGGTCTCGGTGTTCTCGTCATCTGTGTTTTGGTGTGTCGGTGTTTTCAAGTAGACCCATACATACATACATATATATATATATATATATATATATATATATATATATATATATATATATATATATATATATATATATATATATATATATATATATATATATATATATATATATATATATATATATATATATATATATATATATATATATATATATATATATATATATATATATATATATATATATATATATATATATATATATATATATATATATATATATATATATATATATATATATATATATATATATATATATATATTATATATATATATATATATATATATATATATATATATATATATATGTGTATGTCTGTATTGCCTGACATACCCAGATTGTGGTGATTAAAGCTACACTATGATACATATATAATGTTGGTCAAAGGACCAAATGTAAGGGTTGAACAGTAGATAATGCACTTACTTACAGTCCCCAGTGCCTGCTGGATGTCACCACACATAAACCAACAAGAAAACAAGTTTTGTAATATACAATGTTGCGTACTCATGCATTGACAGGGCAATTTGTTTTTGGCCACAGGCTTGCCCATCCAAATGCAAACAGACACAAGTGGCCAAAATGGCTGTTGTTGCCACATAACTAGGCTAGAAAATATTTGTCTGACTGCTAGGCTACTAGATGCAGATGACAGCAAGAAACAATGTCACTCTGCAGGCCACATGCACTGTTCAACACAAGCCTTGTATATTTCCTCTACAAGTAGTTCATCTGCAGTCATTTATAGAGCAGACTTCAGCCATGACACATGTATTAAGTACTGTGATCTGTAATGTCTATGACTAGATAGGTAGGGGTTCTAATCTCACTCCACCCCAATTGTATTTGTGTATATATGTGCATCTCCCTGCAAAGCAAGTGTAAAACCCCAACTGACTTCCTAACTGCAATGGATTAGCACTTTCTGGCCCTTGCAGTCAATGCAGTCCTCCAAACTCCTTTCTTACACAAGGCCTGCTGATGTCATCCACCATAAGACTACCAGAAGCCATGTTAATGTCAGTCTTAAGCTGTGGCGTGTGTATTAAATGCTGTGATCTATAGTGCATAAGACTAGATAGGTAGGTGCTCTAAACCCACTTGCTGCATATGTATGTGCATTTGTCTACAAAACAATTATGATTACCCCACTGACTTAAAAACAGGCATGGTTTGGCACTATTTGGAGCATAGTAGTTAATGTGGGCCTCACAATTCCTGTCCTCCACAAGCCCTGCTTATTTTAACTAGCATAAGAGGACCTAAAGACATCCTGATGTCAGACTTGAACCATGGCACATGCATCATGTACTGTGATCTGTACTGTGTAAAACTAGATTGGTAGAAATTCTAATCTCATTTTAGCCAACTTGGAGTGTATGTGTACTGTCAAGTGCTCTGCAAACCTTAATTGGTAGGGATACCTTTCTTACTGTTGCCAAGTTATTGTGTTTGATTGTCATTCAGACCATTTTACATCAGCCTATGGGATCATAGGATCATTAGACTTTACTAAGCTAATGGCCCTAGGGCCCTTATAATCCAAGCCAAGTGCTTATTTACACTAACAGCACCTATTGCCCTTTCCAAGGGGGACACAGGAAGAACCCCTAGAGTGAACTTATGGTCACCCTTCGAATTGTACAGATTGCATCTGAAGAGGGCCAATGAGGTGCGCTGTTTGACATTAAGAGTGAGTCTGTTACAAATGTTTGTTAAACCCTGGTAGACATATCTCTCCCTCCAGCATGTTTTATTGATGTCACATACGAGGTTAAGGTCCTTAGAGCGAGTAATGCGTGCACCATTTGGCTTACAGATATGCAGCATTATCAATGAAGCAGGGTCACAGATTACCTCATATGCAAGGCACACTAAAGTTACAATGATTTCAGATGATCCCCATACACAGATGGTGAAGACTTGAATTTCCCTTTTAAGGAACCTTTGTGGCCTTTGCAATTGCCACTGGTGGTTGGAAACGTGCATAACAAAATGGCCATTACACTCACATATTGACCTGATGAGGGAAGAATGCATGGAGGTTATAACTACTTCATGTTCAGGTGGCAGTTCCCTCACTTATGACATGAGCTAGATATAATGTCCTTCTTACCACTGTGGAGACATGGTGATCTAAGGTAAGGTAGGTGTAAACCTGTGTGCCCAGGTCTTTCACACCCGAGTATGTACTTAAGGTTTTGCTACTGGTGTGCTACATAACAGGGACATTGCTGGTACTGAAAGGAATGATACTACATATATTTGCATGGAGTGTAATGCCATGATTGTGTCAACAATCATTTGGTCATGTATGACCATCTAGTAGGATGTTAACATAATTTGAGGAGTCTATGACTACTCCCAGCTTGCAGGCATCAGCAGACCTTGTCAGCCACAGACAGTCACTTTGTGTTTGTACATTGTATAAATGGATTCCAAACCTTAACTCATTACATCCAAGTAACGCCTCCAGGTGCATCTGCAGTTAACTTCTACTGACACCTCTATGCATCAAATATCGCTTGTTCACATTTGCATCAACAATTCCAAAATCATGCTATGTGCAAGGTTTTAAAATATTTCATATTAAAGTGTGCACAGTGGCAAACTCAACTGCACTAATATTTGACCTTTGTCTAGTGCAGGTAAATAGATATTAACTGTTTTTATTATATTAATTTATATAGATATAATTTTTCATATTTTTCTAAATATCTCAACAATCAAAAAACACAGACAGAACTCTTTAGCCTCATATGAAAGCTCTCTGCTAGATGAATAAAATGCTGCTGGCAATATATGTGTAATGTGAGTGGTTGCTGAGTTATTGTAAGTTTTTTACAAAATATTAGAACTCTAATAGTTACTGTGTTTACTGTGACTTATAAAATTTGGTTTAAGACCTAAAACCTAAAGAATACTACCACTATAAAAGTAGTTTGTGCTGAAGAGTTTGCCATTTATACTTCTTTCATAAACCCTATTGTTTCATAAATATGAACATTTGTTTGAAATGTGAGGGCACAATTTGATTCTGTCAAAAGGCTTAGGCTCCACCCATTGGAAGTTACAGTGCAAACTTCCTAAGCTCCATTGGAGTGAATGAGTTAAAGGACCCAGGACTGAACCCTGTGGAGCACCACTGGTTCCAGCTCTGCTATTGGATACAAATACCCTTATTCTGACTATATGGGTGCTAGCAGAGAGCCAGCTAGTGGCCCCTCTAATGATATTAATGTTGATGGCTGGCCGGGTGGGTTTATCAATGATACCTGAGTCAGGGATAGAGTCAATTGACTTGGCTAAGTCCAAAGAGGTTGCATTCACAGATGTCCCCTCATCCAGGTCATTGGCAATTGCCTCATAGAAGTCCATCAGTTTTAACAGGCATTGTCTCCCTATCACAGATCCAAACACTGTAGGGTCAAGGGTTTTTATATTGCCTATACCTTTGTTGATACAGTCCATGATTATTTGACCTATGGCCTTACAGATATGGCTAGTCAGACTAATAGGTCTATAGTTCCTATGGTCAGTGGACGCACCACCTCTGTGGAAGGGGAAAACAGTTACCAATTTGCACTCAGCTGGGATACAGCAAGTGGTTACACTGTGATTGCAAAGTGTTTCCAATGGTGTTGGTAATCCATGTTGGATACTATGCAGGATGCAGCCAGGGATGTTAGCAGATGTAATAAATGTTGGGTTTGTCACCTTAGAGTGACATTTAGTACCTGCTCTTTAGAAATAGAAGGTATGGGAGATGTTGCAGGGATGTCATTATTTACATATGATGGGGACAAGGGAGTGCAACTGTCATAGAACCTGTCAGCCACCAGGTTAGCTATATCTACAGGCTCATTATATGTGGCATCATTATGTACAAGTTTGGCAAAAATATGGGCCTTTCCTTTTTTGTTACACATGTAACTACACAATGCCTTGTGGTTGTCCTTTGTGGTGGAGGCTAATTTTGTCCCATACTAGTTTTGCTGGACTTCACAACAAAACATATTTGCTTGTTTAAGCTGAGGCGGGAGTGCTACCATTATGGGGGGGCCCTCTCCCTCCTAATGTGAGATACCAATGTCTACTCCTTATTGTAAAACATGCTAATGGCAGTTGTCCACCGGTCAGGTTTGCTGTGGAATGTGGAGCTTGTTTAGCCCCTGTCAGATACAGGTGAGTCAATGCAGTTGTACAGATCCTTGTATAAAGCATTGGTGTAAAGGTCAGCAGAGTTGCCTGTTCCATCTGCGCGGTGTGGTGCAGTCAAGTGATTTACACCATCACATAGTAAATTATAATCTGCTTTGTTGACCTGTATTATTTTATATGCAGCAAGTAGTGGGGGTGAGAGATGTGGCACTTATTTTGAATGAGACCATTTTGTGGTCAGATCTCACCCGGGATGACCTCACATTGTAAGATCTACAGTGGTCACCCATATTGGTAAGCACCCAATCCAGGACATTGTCTCTCCTTTTGTGGATGTCAACCTACTAGTCCAGGGCATTGTATTTAAGGAAGTAAACTAACCTCTGTGCAAGTGAGTTTGAGCACCAGTAATCTACCCAGTTGGTGGGTAGTCAAAGTCAACCAAACCAACTTGTTTTGATGTATTTTGATAGACTCAAGTAGATTCATTTATGTACAGTTGGTGTCCTGATTCATGGAGTTGCTCCTGTATCTGGCAAAAGCTTGATTAAGTGCCCAACAAGATTTCAATAGCACCTGCAGTTTCTCCAGGGAACCATACTGTCTAACCAATCTGGATGTGTATCTGTCCTTAATGAGTATGGAAACATCAACTCCATTACTTTGTACACTTTAAGTTTTAGGTATGAATGTGTGGAAGGAGGTGTAATCTGGTATGGCTGTGGTGCTCTCCACAACCTTGACCCAGGCATCTGTTACTGCAGAAATGTCTGCATCTTGGCCAAAGGTCTTGCTTCCTCCATTGAGCCTTTTTAGGCCATGTCCCAAAGACAAATCTTACAACATAAAATATCTGTCAAAAAGCAAATTGAAGGTCATGCTGTTCTATGCTAGGATCCTTAATCTGAAAATGCACTCACTGGTGGCACTCATCATACTGGAAGATGCCAATGTCTTTGCAGTCACAGAAACTTGGTTCAATGCTGCAGAGAGCACCCCTGCCTTACCTGGCTACACCTCATTCCACACTTTCAGACCCTAAAATGAGGTCAGAAAGACTAAGGGTGGTGGATTCTCTATCTTCATTAAGGACAGGCACACCTCCAGACTGGTTTACCAACATGACGCACTGGAATTACTCCAGGTACAACTGACAGTTGGCAAGACACTCATTCAAGTTATAGCCAGCTATAGACCCTCCTCTATGTCTCAGGACACCCACACCTCCTACCTGGGACCTACTTGACTCCATCAAGGTACCCCTTAACACCCTGATCCTTGGTGACTTCAACTACCCCATTATAGACTGGGTGAACTATTACTGCACTAATGCACTCACCCAATAATTCCTTGACTTCATCAGTTCTAACACAATAGATCAGTTGGTCTTATCCCCCACAAGGGGAGATAACATACTGGACTTGGATCTCACCAACATGGGTGACCACTGCACCACTCTCATAGTATGTTCTTCCCTGGTGAGATCAGATCATCGGTCTGTTCATTCAAAGTTTCTATCCCACCTAACCCCTCCCCAGCCATAACCAGGCAAAAGCTTCTCAAAAGTTGACAACAACCTCCTAAGGGAGGGTATCAACAGCTTTACACAACTTCCCCCCTCAGATGATGCAGGCAACTATGCTGAACAGTACGCCAGTGCAGTATGCAAGCACCTGGACAACTGCATGGACTCAGCCATACCCAACAGAACTAAAATCTGCTCCTCAAGGAAACACAAACCTGTCTGGTGGACATCCTCTATCAACAGGCTTTAAAACAAAAGAAAGAAACTGTTGTCCAAGGGTAAAAAGGAACAAATTCCATATAGGAAAAACTCCCTACTCTGCCTCAACAACCAAATTAGATCAGTTTGCAAACCTCCAAAGCCAATTATGAGTTGAAACTAGCCTCTAAAGCAAAGGACAACCACAAGTTCTTCTTCAGTTACATTAGGAACCTCCATGGCAAAGCCCAAGTTTGTTCTGAACTAGTACTTAATGGTACCACTTACACTGATCCTACTGACTTAACCATCCTGCTGGCTGATAGGTTCAGTGCAAACTTCACTCCTTTATTGCCCCTCAAAGGCCCAATCGACATCCCTGATACTTGTCCGACACCTCATATCTTTGTAGATCAATTGTTAAACTCCCTAGCCAAGGCAAAGAACACAGCTTCCATGGGACCTGATAGTATCCCAGGCTGTATTCTGCACCATTTCCAGCAAGAACTAGCTTTACCATTGAGCACCCTATTCAACCACCGCCTAACTGCAGGCTTCATTCCAGCAGAGTGGAGAACTGCCACTGTCATCCCTTTGCAGAAAGGTTGTGCAACTACTGACCCTGGAAACTATTGCCCTATCAGCTTGACCAGTCTGATCTGTAAAGTCATGGAGCGTATTATTATGGATCTCATAAACAAGGACATAGGCAATCTCCAAGCATTTGACCCCCACCCAATTTGGATTTGTCAGGGGCAGATCTTGCCTATTGAACCTAGTTGACTTCTTTGCGATTGTCACCAAGGCCCTGGATGAGGGAAAGTCAGTACATACAGCTTACCTTGACCTGGCCAAGGCTTTTGACACAATCCCCCACTTGGGCATCATCAAAAAGCTAACGCAACTTGGCATTATTCCCTATCTAGTCAGATGGGTGGCCAACTGGCTCACAGATAGGACCAACAAGGTCAAAATAGGTACTGCTACCTCTGACAGCAGATCTGTCACTAGTAGTGTTCCCCAAAGCTCTCTCCTGGGAACCCTACTGTTTTGCATATACTTCTCAGAGGTCCAGGCAAAGATAAAGGGCCTGTGGATGACTGTAAGTTTGGTGCTGTCATTGACTCCCCAATTGATGTTAACATACTGCAAGGGGGTCTTACAGCTACAAATAACTGCTGTCAAAGTCATGACCTTAAGTTAAATGCAAAAAAATGTGTTATCTTACCATTAGGCAAAAGCATGGCCCCTACTGATTACCACATCAACGGCAGCCCGCTAAGCACACAACCTGTGGTGAGAGACCTGGGTATTCAAGTTGACAACAATTTCACATTCGACGATCATGTGGCAGTATGGTCAGAAAAGCCTTTTACTTGCTTCATCTCATAAGTAAAGGGATTGCATACAAAAAAAGGAGGTTAGTACCTCTCTGTACTCTTCCCTTATTAGATCTATAATTGAGTATAATGCCCCATTTGGTATGTACCTCTCCAATCACCTGCACCAGCTGGAAAGGCCACAAAAATACCTCACAGAATCCATGGCCTCTGACACCTGTCCTATGTGGACAGGCCTAAATCCCAATCACTCTTCTCAGTATCATACAAACTGCTCAGTGGTGATCTGTGTCTCGCCTACAAGGCAATATCAGACCCTGCCCTACTAGAGGTGATCCATATCCGTAAGTCTAACTGCTCGCGCATTACCTGCTTGATAGACCTAAATCTAATATGTGACATAAACAAAACCTGTTTGAGAGACATGTTTGTCTCCCAGAGGCTGCCCCATTTCTGGAATAGACTTCCCATACATGTCAAACAGAGTACCTCACTGACCATCTTCAAATGCAACCTTGATGAGTGGATTGGAAACCATCATTTTATCCCTGGGGTTCCATCTTTGTCCCTCATTGACAGGGGTGTCAGGTGCTGACTGAGGTTTCTTTTTTGCAGGTAAACTCTTGGCTAGGCTTGTAAGGGCCCCAGGGCAATTAGCCTAGTAACTTCCTCTGATCCTATGGTCTTCCAATGTGGGGAAAGCTTCCACTGAGTGGAGTTTAGTAGTGACATTCTTAGCATTTAGCAGCATAACTGTGATGTTGTTTGTAGATGGAGTTTTCTCGTTGGAAGTTTTTTCCTTGTGACACTGCCTAAAAGGCTCACTATGGGGATGGCAACAGCTTTGGGCCAGTAGCCAAAATTCCAGGGGTGACAGATGAAGACCATCTCTGGAAAAACATTGAGGTCTGTTGAGCAGGTAATTCCAGGCTGACAGATAGTGGATCTTCTTACACTGACACCACACTATATGGCAATTATTGACGTCAATCATTTTCTGTTTGTATTTAGCCATCATCCTAGGTGATGGTAAAATGCAGCTTAAGGCCAAGGGCATACCTGCCTGAGACACATAGTCAGTCAGCCCAGTCATGTCTCTGCATACTGTCCAAAGAGGTATGTTTCAAGTCATACACACCAACAGGAACTATGATGTAGTCATAACAGTACCTGATGTTGACAGACCTGAGTGCATGTGTGATATGGTGTATCCTGGCACTTAAAGAAAGCAGACTGAGACCTGTCCCTAATGTATCCTGGTGAGAGGCACATCAATTTGTCTCATGATGTAATCACCTATGACTAATATGTTTAATTTTGTGTTTTACCTTAGGTGTTTGACCAGTGAGACAGTGGTGTGTGAGCTGTCATATCTGCTGTGTTGTGCTTAGGTATGATTATGTGTAGCAAGCTTGTGTTTAGGTTTCTGAGGTGCCCGGTGTTTACTTATATGTCTGGCAAAGACCTCTGCATATGTAGGTATGTGTGATGTAGGTTTGGGTGGGGTAGGAGGTGCTCCTTCTAGTCATTTACATCTCTGCTGTGATGGCCACTGTTATTGGCCTCTGACTGATAAATTTGCAGAAGTTTGCAAATTAGGAGCTGTCATTGAATCCCACACTGACGCAACAGCTATCCAAGATGGGCTGACACAGACATTCAGCTGTTGTCAGAGACATGGAATAACAGTAAATGACAAGGAATGCACAACAATATCCCTTGGGAGGTCATTCACCACCAGTAACTAACGCATCGACCGCATACATCCAACAGTTGACCCAGTAGTCAGGGGCTTGTGGACACATAGATAGTGATCTAGTCTCTGACTGTCACAGGTTGGTAATATTTGCAGATGCATTCTATGTTATACAACCTATAAACAAAGATATGGCATGTAAATCCAAGACAGTCATTTTTCCACTGCATTTGGCATTCATCACACCTACCATTGAGTGTGATTCCACTTTTGATATGTAACTAACAAGGCGTATCTGACAAATATCAAACCACAGAGGTTCTACAGTAAACCGATACACAGTATACATAGCATGTCCTATGCAGACCGCATCAAGGCAGTAACTGTGTATTCTCTCTGACATGCTTTGGGGGGCAAGTGTATGTCTGCCATGCAAAGAGATGTCAGACTCCACTGTGTACCTCCTGCATATCCAAGAAAGGACTAGCATGAAAATTACCTCCCCTACACACCTACATCTTGACTGTGGTATAAACAGGACATGCTGGACAGACAGGTATGTAGCCCATATACCATACCCAATATGTAACAGGCTCCCCATGCATCTGAAGTACAGTTCTGCCCTAACAAAAATCATGCACAAGTTACACAGCAGGATGGGGAACATGGCAATTATAACTGTTTTAGGACAAATGCCTCTAACAGACATGGGAAACTGTGGATGGTTCACCTTGCATGGCCCAGTTTGTCCATGTGTCAGCTCCAAACCCTGCTTACACTTATCAAGGGTATCAGATCTTGTCAAAGTTTAGAGATGCATGGCTAGGATGAAAGACACCCTTGTTCTTGCTGGTCTGTTATACACATATGAACTCATGGAGCCATGCAACTATACTGTTTTACCTTTCTGATGACATTTTTCTTCTGTGCTATCATTCCATCCCGTGCTCTGATGTTGATGGGTTAATTGTATATGTGATCCCATAGTTATGTCCTGCACAATCCTGAAAGTTAAACAAACAATGCCATGAGACACCTTTCACTGTGTAATTACACAGCCATTACAGCAGCATCCAACATAATGTGGTTTACACATTACAAATGGCAGTGTTCAAACTGTGTGAGTAACCAGTACAAGTAGCATGTCAAAGACAATGGATGAAACAAATACATATTAATTTAGATACTCCCTCTGTGCATCAGACACATAGTTTCATTTCTATGGATTGATGAGAATGATAACAGGGATGTGGCACAGGTATTATCACTCTTGCACAGGGTGTTGTGTGGGGGTGAAGGAGGCCTAGCCTGATCCAATAGGTTGGCAAGTGTGTGTGTGTGTGTGTGTGTGTGTGTGTGTGTGTGTGTGTGTGTGTGTGTGTGTGTGTGTGTGTGTGTGTGTGTGTGTGTGTGTATGTGTGTGTGTGTGTGTGTGTGTGTGTGTGTGTGTGTGTGTGTGTGTGAGTCAGAAAGGGGAGCATGCAAGATGGACCATGTAAATGTGGTGTATGTGTCTGTAGGTGACCTGAGTGTGACAGTGGTGTGTGAGTGTCTGCATGAGCACAGCCAAGCTAAGAGCAAGGACTACATGAAAGTATGTGGGCCAGCTTTGAGCCATGCATGGTAAAGCTGACAGTTCAGCATCTCCATCCCCGAATATGAGAACTTCCTCTGCCAGGAGTTGAACTGGCACCTCCATGCCCAAGGTCAGATGCTGGGCTACTACCTGAGGGTGACTGTTGTCTGATGAGACTGTGTCCTCCACATGACTGCCCAGGACCATGAGCCAATTATCTGCCACATTTTGGTGTGGACAGCATACTCCCCTCTGGAGTGCTGGATGTATTGCCGCTATGGGACTGTGATTGTGCATGGCCATGTGGACTCTCAGCAGATGTAGTTGCTGACCTACGCACATGAGTCTGACAGTCAACTCCAACCAGATGTTCCATCACAGACAATGTGTGTTCCAAGGCAGATAGTGTGCGATCTGTCTCAGACCAACATCTTTAAACTGTGTCAGTCAATCGATCTAGGGTATCAACAATGCAGCTGAGGCAGTAATGGATGTCAGAATGTGCTACATCCATAACCCTGAACATTTATCTGGAGTTTCTTTTGGAATGTGCCTGTGCCTCCAAAATGGCCCTAAACATATGTCGAGTGACACGTGAGTGGACATCTGCAACAGGTGGTGGAAGGACAGCAGGCATCTACGAACACCCCTATCTATCTGCCTGTGTGGAATCTCTCCACCTGTTTGGCTATGGCCAGTGTCGACACTCACTGCAGCCACAGTAGCTACACTCCCCTGATCAATGTCCCCACCCTCCAACTTTCCAATATCTGTGGCCTCAGGGGACTGGGTATGCATAGACATTCTCACTGTGTAGAATGATAATGAGGGCAAATGAGGGATATAAACCTCTGTGACAGATTCAGCCTCTGTAACCTTAGCTGTGCCTCACTTTGGCCACCATCATCATCAGAGTCTGAAGAGACACTGACTTCAGGTTGTGAAAGGGAGAAAGACCAAACTCCCAGGTCACCTGTGATATAAAGGGGAAAACATCACATTAATACCTGCATTACTATGATCTGCAGTCCTATGTTTCAATATAGGTTAAGCTCTATACACTGCTGTCACTATTACAGACTTGTACAACCCACAATCTGAGATAGTAGGACATTAGGTCATTAATTTCTAACCCAAATTGACAAGTATTTCAAAATAATAGCTCTTTAAACTGAACTCCCATTAGCAATACATAAATTATGTACACTGCTGACATTCTGAAGAACTCTGCACAGTTTACAGGTATGGCTATCTGAAAAGTCCTGTCAATACTGAGAAATCAAAAACTTTGGTCACACCTATAAGGCTTAGGTATGACCCTAAAGTGTGTATAGTCAGAACATATATCTACATTTTTCAGTCATACAGACAATACATAAATCCAGCCAGCAGGCCTGGGATGACACTTTAGGTAATACCTTGAATTAAATCTACATCTCTGACAAAAATGTTTTGTGCTTACCAGCGGCAGCGGCACAGCATCTTCCTATCCCTGATGGTCCTGAAAAACATTTGAGGAAGAGATAATTTAAACAGCACCACATGTTACAGTATAACACTGCTACTATGTCCGAATATCCCCCATTTACAGTAGCCGCTATGTTAACAGGTATGTGTGTCACAATCTCTGCATGAGCTTAAACCTGCAGGTAACCTAGTTCTCCCACCCCATAAAAAAAAAAACGGGCACCCAAGTAAAACTATGTACACCCTTATATGCTAAATGCTACAGTACTCCAATGCTGATTCAGCTAAACATACCTGAACACTACTCTTGGGTGGAAATGGTGGCACCCTCATACATGATGTATGGCCTGGGAGCTGTCCTATGTTGCAAGGTTCACCAGAAATTCCTCAGTGGCTGACAGAGGTTTTTCCAGTGCAGGCTCACCACCAGTGACCTGACAATCCCTGGCCACGTCCACTGCCCATGTGCGTGCCTAGTGGATCATGTCTGTGGCATGATGTCATACCTACTCATATGTGATATTCTGATGGCATGCAGCATTTATGTTATGGATCAGTTCAAGCACAAGACATGTCGCTCTTACTTATTTGCCCTCCCTCTGGACAGCAGGACTAGGTAGTGTTTTCTTAATGCTTCAATTATAAGGTCATTTTTCTGATAAGTAAAAGGTGGGTGACATCTGGCATGCATGTTATCACCTGAAATACAAAACAATGAGAACACATATAAGGATCTCATACATGGGTGTACAGTATGTACAGATACAGCAATTAAAAAAGGCTATCAGTATTCCCTGCTTGATTACATATCTCATATGCAACAATATGCCAGTCATGCAACTGGTGTTGATGCAACTAGGATAGTGGCAATAGTGACCTACACCTGCTTGTGCCATGGCAGATACTCACATATGATCAGAGACCCAATGTAGGAGTCCACTTATAGTGTGTCCCATAGCAGGAAAGCCCCCCCATAACATATGTATATAGTACAATGCCAAAACTTAGCTGTGTAGTATTATAACTGCCAACAGCAGCAGTATCCAGGAGACCTGTGTCCCCAGTTAACAGACAGCATTAAACCATTGCTGTAGTGTGCATCTTCTGTAGGTGTTACACAGCTGCAGAACAATGGTATGTCACGTCTACAGTTCTAAGAAAGGTTACTGATATAATCCCCATTCCCACTTGTTGTTGTTTGTCTTTTGGATTTTCCTGGTTAGGGGTCGCCACAGCAGAACTAATGATTGGCAGTAGATTTTCACAAACGCCGAGGTGCCAGCTCGACATCCAACCTTCAATGAAGGCACGCCCATTTACATTCCCACTAATTATATTAAAACACATGCATTATGTTGAAAACAGAATGGTTACATACCTGATGGAGTACAATACTCCTCTTTTGAAAGATACAGATATATACGTATTATGACAATGAGTTCACCATAGAAAATAACGCTCATACACAATGGATTCTGTAGCTAAGAGTTTGCCTTTTTAAGATGGTTCTCATTAGCAGGGGATTGGAGGCAATCTGTGGCTCAGGAATGCTAATTGAAGCATACACAGGTGATTTGTGGTGTAATAAGGCAATCCCATCAACTACTGAAGGAGATATAAGGCATCAATGTAGAATCCATCCCCTTTCTCATATGTTGGGGTGGAAATTACTGGGGTAGAGATACTACATCACCACAAACAGAATGTTTGTAGTAGATACTTATTACATGCAGATGTTTGTGCTACAGTCTTCAGCTGCTGCTGCTACAGGCAATAAGTATAGTCAGAGAAGCTGCAGAATTTGGCTGACAACAACACTTATGAGTAATTGTGTGACCTGTGGCAGCCTTGGTGTACAGCTAGAGCCTGATTGAGAGGACCCATCCACAGGAAATTGAGGTTTGTGTTTAAGGTAAGTATGTAGACCAACAGTATCATTAACAGAGTAAAATCAAGTTTGTTGGGTCCTTGAACAAGTTAGGGGGTATATTTACCATTATGTCAACCATTTGGACAACAGCCAGGCCATGTGTTATTTTATGATAGTCATCTGGAATGTGTATGCTGGCAAACCTTGTTGGTAGCACAACCTCCATATGTGTATGTTACTTGTGCAGCTGTGGTTATCTGTAATATCAGTAACAAATGAGTGTGATCTGCAGTCTGATATTACTGGGCCTCCTTTGAATTACATTACTTAAAATCCTCTGTGAATGCATAGTAATGCATGACCTGACACTGTATGCACATTCTAGTGTTGTAATAGGAATATGTGAACTGTGTTCCTATCTGCAGGCCTTTGACTTCCATCATTGAAAAGCAGATAGTCCATCTGTAATGCTTTGGGTGGATAAATAGGTGATAAGACAGTCATCCATATCAGAATTCACAATGGTGATGTACATATATATGTATTTTAAATGCTAGACACCACTGGATTTGAACCAGGACAATGTGTACCAAAAATTAATGTTTTCAAAGCATTTAACAGACAAAGCTACTGAGTCAGTGTTACATCAGGTGCATTTTTCAATATATAATTGCACACTTACATATTGTTACATACCTCATTTACATCCATTATTATGTGTATGAATTTATAGGGATGTATGTCTCCACCAGAGTCCCAGTTAAACACCTATTTTTCTACTAATGTATTAGCAGGTATATTTTTACATGTTGCAGGTATAATGCACAGTTACCTGCTGTTACATCAATTACTATTTGTCTGGATTTATAGTAATGTATTTCTATACTAGAGTTCAAGTTACATTCCCATTTTTCTTACTCTTTTATCAAATTTGCAAAACATGGCACAATGTGCAGCATTGCTTAAACGCGTTTAATAACAGGAAGATGGCAATTATTATGTTTTGCTTAAAACACTTGTGTTAACTGACAACTGTGTAGCTTGGCAGGTGGATGCACTGGTCTGCAGGTGTGATGGTTCTGGGTTCGAAATAAGGTGCAGGTGTACTTTTTGAACGTGATGAATATTTTATTACAAACATATATCAATATAGCACCATTTATCTGAACTTAGTGACAGATTTTTTAGCTAAATTTGGACTGTCACCCCCAGAGAGAGGGATGCGGACAACATAAGTGTGTTGTCAAGCCAACCGGACCAAATTAAGTGTGTCCAATTAACACATGTGAAATGGAGAGCTATGTATGGGATGTTATTTTTTGGGACAGGTGCCCATTTTTTTTTAATGTGAGAATGAAATGCTGGGGAAGGGACATAGGTACGTGTGGGGGAGGTAAATTGGGAAGGTAAGGAAGACAGGACAGCAGTCACGGTTGGTGTGTGACACAAGAGGGGGGTTAACACCTTGGTTTGGGAGGGCGCTGTGGAATCCCCTTCCCATCGATGTCAGACACAGTAGCAGTGTTACTCAAGTCTTCACCCATGGGACTGTCAGCACTGTACATTCACTGCGCCTGTGGAGGCAATGACTGACGCTAGTGCCAAAGGTGAGGTTGCCCCACCATAGGTTCATAGCTTCATAGGTAGGTACTAGGCTATTGGCCCTAGGGCCTATACAAGCCTAGCCATAATGATTCCCTCGCTATTGCTTCCGACAGATATTTACTTTCCTGGACCCCTGTCTAGTAGGGCTACTGATGCGATCCCAGGGTGAATTTCCTATCTCCCATCCAATCGTCAAGGTTCCTCTTGAAGAAGACCATTGAGGTGCTCTGCCTGACATGTATGGGCAGCCTATTTGAAAGTATAGGGAGTGTCTGGGTCAGGAACCTATCCCTCCAGAATGTTCTATTCATCGTGATGACAAGGTTAAAATCCCTGGAGCATGTGGCTCGGCGGGATTGGGATTTCTTTAAGTGTAGCATATCCAACAACTCTGGGTTTGACATGGCCTTGTATGTTAGGCAGAGATCGTCTCTGAGTAGGCGATATGCGACAGAGTATAGCTGCAGTTTCTTTAGACGGTCAGCATAAGGCATCTGCTTTAGGCCTGTGATTTTTTTTGTGAGGTATTTCTGTGGCCTTTCTAGTTGTTGCAGATGTCTTGTGAAGTACATACCAAATGCAGCATTGTATTCTATAATGGGTCTAATGGGGGATAAGTACAGAGGGACAATAACCTCCTTTTTTCTGGATGAAAAGCCCTTAGTGATGATGGAGAGCATGCTCTCCATACAGTGTAGGAATGCACTGAGAGTTCAGCACAGCAGCCCATGCACAATGCCTGGCAGTTCCTCACAGGTGACATAATCAGCCCATCCACTTCCAGTCTGAGAGGGTACCACCCCCAACCTGTGGGCAGAATTATCTGATGGGCCAGGTGGTGCAGGGGCAGCAGAGAGGGAGCCACCAGGCTGTCGCCCAAATGTGCTGGGCCAGGTGCCGTGGCCAGGGGAGCCATGTACGTGGAGCACCTGGAACTGGCCTACCTTGTTGCACTGTAGTAAATTAAATATAAAAGTAAGGAAAAATAAACATTACCAAACAAATGTTAGTATTAACATAATAGAAGATAAAAAAGATTAATCAAAAGAAATAGAAAGGAATATAATGAGGAACACAACAATAAATACAGTAAAGGAAAGTATTTTAACAGCAGAGCTATATAAAATTATACATAAGACCAACATAAGAGGTAGTTATAAATAATATATTAGTATCAAATCATAATAATAAATATATTTAATAAATTAAAGAAGAGAAGGGGTGGGGTGAGAGAAAAAAACATTATTAACTTTGCAGGTAATATTACTACACAGACTACTATTACATGCTTCTACATAGCTAAGATTTTAGTTGTGAGTACAGTGACTGCAAATATTGTATAGATGATGTTGCACTTACATAGCTCTCAACCTGTTAGCCATGGGACATTATAGGCAAAGCCCAACCAAATTGTGGTACAAAGGCACAACTACAGGGAACTGTTTTACATAGTATGCTCATACATTAATAGCAAGGTGTTATGATAATGGATGTGCCATTAAACTGCATTCCAAGTAATGTCATATATCTGCAAATCAAGAACCAGGCATATGGGGCAGTAGTCCTTACATTCTGCAAAAATCTTGACAGCTGAGAGGTGTGTTCATGTACACTTATTACACTAGACAGCTTGTCATTTCACATTTGGCTAGCATGGGATTAGAACCCACAAGCAGTGACTACAGGAATAATGTGCACTTTATTTGAATGTAATGAATTCTCAAAACACCATGGGCAGGATTCACGAAGCCTCCGTGTAAGAGTTATAACTCATACACGGAGGCTGCAGTTAAACGGAGTGATGTCAGCATGCTCTGCATATTCATGAGAGCATGCTGAATCACACTTAAGGCTAACACGGTCCGTGTAAGACAGCAGGGGGCGTGTCCGTAGGCCGAGCCCTGTAAGCGGACACGCCCCCAGAAGAGGAAAAGTTCCCAAAGTAAACACCCACGACAGAGTCCACGGAAATGTGAATAAACAGAACACAACACATGCCCCCACAGACTATGAACAGAAAACATATAAACAAACATGTTATATATTTTTTTTAAATTGTAAAATGTTTAACCGTGAGTGCGCTTTGTTTATGGGCATGCCCGTAGCGCAGCTACAGTTAGCAGTCAGTGGGAAAGCATATAAGAACTAAATATGCAAAATAAGCCAGGAAGCAATAGCGTAGCGGTAGAGATGTTGGCTGAAGAGCAGGCATTCATGGTTCGAGCCCCCACAACACCAATTTTTATTTTTAGCAAAATAAGCAGGAAACAAGTCCCTGAAAATATGTACACATAAAACCACATTTTATGTAAAATGTAATGAAATAGCCCATTTATATTGAAGAAATGTGAGGTAACAAAAGAATAAAAAATGCCAGATGTGCCCATAGCTGAGCTACAGTTTAACAGAGTGAGTGCATCTGCCCGTAGATGAGCAGTGGTTTAAATGGTGCAAAATGAGTGCCTGTAGCTGAGCAGTGGTTTAACACGCTAAATCTATGTGCCCCTAACTGAGCTGAGCGTAATATGCGTGCCGATAGCCAAATGAGGCTTAAAGCAGCGTACCCCATTTGCGCGGAGCTGCGCACCGCGCAAACAAGCTAACCGACGGGCAACGTTGAGCAAGCCGTCTCAAAACTGCCTTTACACAGACACACCCCTCAGCATGTCTAGACAGTCATGAAAAATAAAAAGCAGTGGCCAGGTTCGAACACAGGATACTATACACCATAGTCAAGGTACTGAACCACTAAGCCATGACAGCAGTACCTATAAATGCAATAATAGCTAATATATAGGAATGAATACAAACTGGAGCATGACAATGCAGGTTTACTGAAGTTGATACAATTCCAAAATGGCCAATCACAGATATGTGTGGGAAAAACGGACTATATAAGCCCCATAGGCGGGAATACACAGCATAAACGATTGTAGAACTGACCTGCAGGCAGAATGACAGGAGTAGGAGAGGTTAGTTGCTTTTGAGCACAGAAGTGGGGCATTGAGGAGTCCAGGTACATGGTCTGGCTCCTAGTCCACAATCATGAGGCCCAACTCATGCAGGGCCAGGTCCTCTGGGGAGCATACAGGGCCGAGGCGTGGGACCGGTTGGCTCATGATCTCACCAGTGCCACAGGGATTCCAAGGACTGGTGAGCAGGTCCATCACCACCATGCGGACCTGAAGAGACGCAAGCAGGACCAACTGAACCTTTGGATCCAGGAGGCCCGGTAAACACCCAACGCCCCACTACTGAGTAAGTTACATTTAATTATGTATGTAAGAAATTAAACTAGCTGATATTATGGAGATGTGTATTCCAATATTACTTCATTTATATTACAGCTGCAGGTGTCCGTTCTGCGAACCGCATAGCCTATGGCGATAGGCTGGTGCGGTTGCGCCACCAGGCAGGTCAGTAATCCACTACCAGTAACTGTAAAGAAATATAAAAGTATGACAGTCAGCAAAAGAGTGCAGTGTAGTCAGTAAGGAATAAAATGTGCAAGTAACAGTGTGAAAGTGTCTGCAAGTATTGCTTGATTACAAAAGTGTGTTTCAGCCTGTAAGTTAAACCGAAAAATGAAACTGTCTGACATATATTCTGAAATAAAAATGCCCTACCTATAAGAAAATAGTACACAACCTGCAGCAGGCTGAAAAGTATAGCTGCAGAAGATGATGAAATCACATGTGTGAAATATATCCCTGTTGAAATACTGAAACATGACAGAAGTGAGACTGCTGGAAAGGATTGTAATAACTACAGGTAAAACATGTCAATAAAGCCTAGAAGTAAGTACCATCCTGAATAGTAAAATGAAAGCAAGTGAGAGAGTGTGAGAAAGTGTCATGAATCCAGCAATTCAGTAGTAATAAACCCTGAATAAAGTATACTGCAGTCAAGACAGAATGAAATGCATGTGAGAATCAAAACCAAACAGCGAAATCTGTTCAAAGTGTTGCTGCATCTGGAATGTGTATCCCAAAATCTGGATATGTTGCTCTCAGTCTGCAATATGCAGATAGGATGATTGTCTGATATACCAAACATCCACACTTGTCTACAGCTATATAAAGCAAATGTAGCAGGATGATGTAGCTGAACAAAGCTAGATATGAATGTGTATGAAGAACAATAAAATGTATATTGATGTTGCAGTAACAGTCCTATCACCAAGTTGAAATAGTTATCATATAGGAAACTGTAGTTAGAACAGTAGTGTGTATATAACTGTAGCTATTAGAAATGTACAGCATATGTATTGGTATTCGAAGGTGTTAATATTATTTTCTTCACCCCACCCTATAACCACATATAATCCATTCCATGTGAAAATGGTATGTGCAATCACAAGTAACACCCCTGGATGTTTGTCCTGTTGGGTCATATATATTTGCATGTCCGTTGATGCATCTGCCCTGTTCATACATCCAAACCTGATGGCCTGTTGCCATCAATAAACCCTGCATGTTGTTGGACTGTGTATTTCTGTTCAAATTATGCATGTGTTATGCACGCTGTTCAATGGTGTGAATATCTGGGTGTTTGGTTAATGGGAATACTAATGCATGCTGTTACAACTAATTGTGAATGGTATTATATGTCACTAACCCAAACTGTCATGACATAATGCAAAACATAGGACGACAGGGAAGGCGGGTTCCAGCAGACCCACCTCTCCCACCTCAGCTGGCGAGTGCACCTGGCACTAGTGCCAAGTCCGGACCCTCCTCCGGTGGCCCTGTGCCTCCTGCGGGTGGAAGCGCTGCAGGGGATGGGGCTCGCCCCCCCTCTGCAAGTGTGGCCGGAGGAGAACCACCACTCACCCTCCGTAGCGTCCGGACTGTGGTGCGTAGGGAGATTCGGGACTCTGTTCTCGAGCCCCTACGCCAGCTTGAGGCACGGGTGGAGCAACTAACGGGCATGCCTGTTGCCCGGCCTGCACAGCCTCCAGCACAGCCCCGTCCAGGGCAGTGAAGGAACAGTGGCAACTGCCTATGGGTGGGGATATCAGTTCCACTGTTGCCATCTGTGGGCTCCTGGGCTCTGGATATCCAAACCTCTGTCCCCATCAATTGTGTAACCCCCCCCCACACGTGTCATACACCGCCCCTGTATGCGTCTTGTTTGTCTTGTCTGTTTACCTACCCAACCTACCTCCCCAGCTGTACCAACTTCCTTCACCTGACATACCACTCTCACCTGAAAAAAAAAAAAAAGGGCACTCTGTATCCACAAAAAATTACGCCCCATACATAGCTGCCCATTCCGCACACATGTCTGCTGGACATGGAATCTATCAATTACAATTGGCTGTACAAGTATTATTGTTGTCCTGACACCTCTCTCAAGGGTGGAAGGTTTCAAATGTCACACCAAATTACATACATATGCACAGCTGTTGCTGATGAAGAAATGGGCAGCTATGGGCCTTAACTGCATCCCTCCTGCAAATCCCAAGCTTGTTTCCCTACTGTCTTACCCTCTTTGTGACCCCTTTTTCACCACTTTCCTGTCTCCCCATTTTCTTTTCTTTCAAAGAAAATAGCGCGGGTGTGCGCCAGAGTAAGCACCGTTAAGCGGTTGAAGCGGGTGTGCGCTTGTGTGCGCGGAGCTAACCGCCAGTGCGCATGCGTGAGCTCTGCGCAAACCAACGCTAACCCGGTTACAACTGCTAAAAAGTGCCTTAGTCACTTTGATTGACAGGTCCTGTACTCAGTTCAAAAGCAAAATAAAATCCCACTGTCAGTCCCGAACCCAAGACCTTGGAAACACTAGTCTGTATGACCTACCACTAAGCCATGACTCTTATACAAGAGCATTGTGCTAAAATAAATATAACATGTAATAGTAGGGATGAATGTGAAGTGAATATAGGATGTGTAGTACACAAAGCATGTAATTTAGAATTACTGTCAAAACTACTGGATTCCCATAATAGTAGTGTGTGAACAGAAACAGCCATGCTAGTTGGTAGCTTGTAGATAATAATGTCAGTTAAAGTACATATATAAATGTATGTATATGTACATATATATATATATATATATAAATATATAAATATATATCTATATATAGTTGTAGGAGTCATTGTGCATACACACTTGCTACAGGGAACATGAGAGAGGAATGGAGAAATGTGAATATACAACACAGCCTGAATCATGAGAGAGATACTAACCTTTACACTCACAGAACACTGTCCACAGCATACCAGCATGGTCCCCGCCCTTACAATCTGAAAGGGCAACGCCTATACCACATACCCTTTTATAGCACTGACCTGAAATCACAGTGAGAACTGCAATCAGTACACAACTGGCTGTATGCAATTAGCAAATGCTGGCTTACAATTGGTGCAGAGGCCATCACATGGACCTATGCAGATACCTACAAAAGCATCCAGTGCTAACACTCCACACATGCAATACATTCATTGCACTGTCTGGAAGCAGACAGAGGGAGAGCGAGAAGTGAGAGAGAGAGAGAGAGCAAAAAAAAAAAAAAATTATACACTGTGACTCTGTCACCCGAAGCTGTCAGCAGTGACAGTAGCAGCAGCAAGCAGAAGCAGTGGTATTGCAACCGGCTGCGACAAACACAGGTAATGCAAAGTAGCAGGTTAATAGTGTGCATACTGTGAACCCTCCAAATGTGTCATAGGTCTGTATCCATAGGTATGTCCATGTGATATGTTGTGTTTACGTAGTTCCACCAAAAGGGGATGACCATACATTACATGTCAATCAGTCTTAGGCCATGATCCTGGCAGCAGTTGTCTGTGCGTTGCCCCAGCAATGGCTGTAGTGACTGCTTTGAAAGGTCAGCCAGGTTCAAAAGGCAGGATCAGCCCATCAGAAAGGCACACTGGCTGGGAACAAGTGTCTGCAGGTACCCCATATCACTGCATATGCATCCCATACTGCTTAATTCCATAGCTTAGCAGACCAGGCCGGTTATGCATATGATGTGCTAGTTCCTTGGGTCAGTCGAGGTGCCCCCTTAGTGGTGTGGGACCACTGTTGCTGTATGCCGCTGTCCAGGTACATATCCTGTAGTATGGCCAAGATAAATTATCAGTGTTATATGCGGTTGTATGTCCTCTCGGAGTGCAGGTAGCACACATCCAGGGATACCATGAGGTCACAGTGATGCTGTGTGTTCTTCTCTGCTGAGGGCGGCCCTCACCTGGACATGTGAGATGATAGGGAGGTTACATCCAGCTGTGATAAATATTTCAACTGGTGGGGGAGAAGGAGGGGGGATACATGCACCGAACATGTCTGCAAGATTGTTGCCAATATCCGTGTGTTTGGTGAATGTTAAGTAGGTGTGTATTAACACAGAGCATATCTGAGGCATGTGGTCCATATGTGTAACATAACTGAAGAAGGCCTTGTGGTCATCCATAGTGTTTGTGTCCATTTCCCTCCCGGAGTAGGCCGTGGCCGTTGTTATGACGGACCGTAGCGTAGTACCAGTGCTGACCACAGATGCCTTCCCTTAATGTGAATGTGCTCTGTCCTGCAGTAGCCTCCTGCTATTGTTATACAATCTGCCTCTGTCTGGGGTCCACCGGACAGGATGCCTAACCTTTGTGCATAGGGTATGGGTTAGAAATGTGTGTGCAAGTTCCATGCAATCTGTGGCATGTCCTTGTTAAGCATTTGCAAAGGGGTCAGCAGTGTGGCTTGTGGCTTCCACTGGCCCAGTGTGCTGCATGGATACCATCTCAGTCCCAGCAAGTGAATAACTGTCTAATCACATACATATCAAAGTAGTCTACTGTGCTGGTGGTGGTGGTGGGATATGTATATCCAGGCCGAGTAACTTCTGTCCACATCACAGTAGTGGACGGTGTCCCACATACAGTAACTTGGGATGAACCCCCAGAGTGAGGTTGTGCATTGCACCTGTCAGTGTGTGCTGACCGATGGGGCATGCTACTATGTTGTGTGGAATGTGGCAGGTATTGTTGCACAGGTGTTGGCTGAGCACTGATATCTGGCCATGTACCTGTGTATCCACCACGACATGCACACATGCAATATATGGGAGTAGTAGTATATCACTACACATGAGTATCATGTATAGTACGTGTGCCATATATTGCTGACATGGTCTGCTGATATCCTGTTTGTGTTCTCTTCCAGGGAGATGGCGCGTCAGCATAACCCCACCTACTCTGTGGCGGAAGACGAGGAGATCCACCAGAGCCTGGTGTGGGAGTATGACATCCTGTTTTCCCACACCAGTCAGAATCAGCAGGAGAGGGCTGCACTGTGGCAAGACCTTGTCCGTAGGGTAAATGATATTGGCACGCATAACAGGACATATGAGCAGGTACGACATCACTGCAGTGATTTAATCCAAAGTGTCCGTCAGCGTGCATCAGATATCCACAGGCAACAGGTTGCCACAGGAGGTGGGGTGGCCACACATCCCCCCCTCACCAGACTGGAGGGGCTACTCCTAGGTGTTGTGGCTCCAGCCCCAGAACACCAACAGCAGTACACCTGCATTATGATGGAGGCTGGTTCCACACAGCAGCACGACATGGAGCGTGCAGGTAATATGCCATATGTACACTTGACTGTTCTGTACACTGTATCATATGCAACATCAATGGCACAGTTGTGCCCACTGACACTAATCTCATCATTTCTGCAGGTCCCTCCGGGGTTACAGCAAGGCAGGCCATCCATGCTGGTGAGTGTGTTTAACATAACCTATAATAGTCCTGATAATGCTAGTAACAGTAGTGTAACTCAGTAGCGCTCTGTGTGTATACTGCGGGGTGTGCATGTGTGCATGTGTGCAGGTGTGCCTGTGCCCATGTGTGCATGTGTGCATGTGTGCAGGTGTGTCTGTGTCCACGTGTGCATGTGTGCATGTGTGCCTGTGTCCACGTGTGCATGTGTGCATGTGTGCCTGTGTCCATGTGTGCATGTGTGCATGTGTACACGTGACCACGTGTGCATGTGTGCAGGTGCCCATGTGTGCATATACTTTGATATCACATACATATCAAAGTAGTCTACTGTGCTGGTGGTGATGGTGGGATATGTATATCCAGGCCGAGTAACTTCTGTCCACATCACAGTAGTGGACGGTGTCCCACATACAGTAACTTGGGAGTATGCAC